>NC_056729.1:1230754561-1231054561 GCF_019279795.1 Protopterus annectens | reverse complement strand
TGGAATGCTTGCAAAGCCAGAAGCAAAACCCTCAGTTCTAGGACATTGATATGCAAATTAGCCTCTAAGGGGGACCAAGTGCCTTGGAATGTCTTTCCCTGAAAATGCCTCCCCCCACCCCATCAGAGATGCATCCGTGGTCACTACGGCCTTGGGCTGAGAGGGTGAGAAGGGACAACTCCATAGTTCCATTTCTGACTTTATCCACCAGTTCAAATCCTGCTTGCAGATCCACCAGTTCAAATCCTGCTTGCAGCGATTCATTATGCAGATTGGGTGGAACATAGGATGTGTTAATAGGAACCACTGTGATGCTAGGAGCCATTGTAGTAATCTCATATGGAGTCTTGCTAGGGGAACTATAGTTATTGTTGCTGCCATTGATCCTAAGAGTTGAAGGACTGAACGACCTGTGACTTTGTCCTGAGAGAGTATCACTCAGGGTTGAGATCTTAGTGTGTGAAGCCTGTGAATAGGAAGAGCAACAAGACAAGACCTTGCGTCAATGTTGCGCCTATGAATTCTAGGCTTTCAGTAGGTACTAGTTTTGATTTCTCTTTGTTTATTGAGATCCCTAACAACCGTGTTAGCTGTAGGGTGTAGTGTAAGGTGAAAAGCAGTAGATGCTTCATGGGGGCAGTGAGGAGCTAATCATCTAGATATAGAAACACCCAGAATCCTTGTAGTCTCAAGTGAGCTGTTACTACTGCCATACATTTGGTGAACACTCTAGGGGCAGCACTTGAAATTAGTAGTGATTGGCTCCCAGCTGGAAGCGGAGATATTTTCTGGAGTGTTTGTCCATTTTTACATGATAATACGCATCCTGGAGATCTATCGAGCACATCCAGTCATCTTTTTCCATAAATGGGAGGATAGACTGAACTGTGAACATCCGGAATTTGGTCTGTTTGACAAACTTGTTTAGTATGCTGAGATCCAAAATTGGTCTCCAGTCCCCTGTCTTTTTTGGCAATAAAAAGACCTTTGAGTAAAATCTGGATTCTATTTGGTCTGGTGGGACTGTTTGGGTGACTCTTTTGGAGCAGGTTTTGAATTTCTTGTGCTGCTACTTCCCTCTGACTGGGTGGAATGTCAGGAATTCGCCTTTGCAGCCTTGGGTAAAGATCGAAAGGGATGTGATAACCTCTGGCAATTATCATCTGCACCCAGGTATCTGTTGTGATTAAAAGCCAGGCTAAGTAGTGCAGAGGGAATCGTTCCCGACTGCTTCCAGAGGCAAGCAATCAGGGTGCTCTTCAGGAGCACTGGTAGGGCTGTCCAGAAAAGGAATCTCTGGATCCCTGGTTACGTGGACCCCCTCTTTCTTGGGAGGGGCATCTTCCTGACGAGTTCCTGCCCTCTGACTCAGGGAGAAAACTTGCCATATGTGTCACGGAAAGACCCTTGGGATTTCTTGAACCACAGGTTTCCACTTTTCTGATTCCTAGTGTAGGATTGTTGGGGAGTGGAAAAAGTTACGTCCACAGCAGATAGGTTCTTGCCATCCTTCTCACACCTGGCTAGCGTGTCTAACTTTTGGACCAAAACAGAGGAAGGATCAATGGGAGCATTGACAAAGGAAGACTTGAAAGGGTCTGCAAAGTTGCACAAGTGCATCCAGGTGTGACATCAGGACTTTCCTCTGCAAGTTCTTTCCTTGTGGCCACTGCCACCATCATAGCATCTATTGCCAAGCCTTTGGACAAATAGGGTGATCCTCTGGAGGGGAGAGTATTTTGTCCTGTCTCCAGGGGATTGGCTCAACAGTGTCAGGGACCTTCCAGGCATGCTGTACATTGAGCTTGCCCAACTCATCTGCAGGCAGGGTCTCCCAGGAAGTAGAGGATTGTGCACAGAATGTCTGCAACAATAGAGATTCCTATGACGAATAGTTGGTGGACTTCCAGTCACTCCTCTGTTTCAAAATATCCAGCATGTCTCCAAAGGAGACATCCTCATGGGTCAACCATGGGGATCCTTCCCCCTCATCGTAATCTGTATCTTTGGTGAGAGATTCCTTAGGAGAATCAATGTGTTTCTTCTTGCATGATCTCTTACTGGGTGGCTCTTCAGGGAGAAGGTCTGAAGAGGACTCCTAAGAGAGGGCACCCTGCAGTAGGGTGTATTGCTGCTCGCATGCCTGATGTTCCAGTGTGGCGAACTGTGGCAGCTGCGAACCAGAGGACATGTATATATGACATCCAACAGCAAAGGAGCCAACTGCGAGCCTGCTGAGGTGAGTGCCCTCTCCATCACCTGAAAGGCAGGCCTGCCCCAAAGAGGGATGGGAGCCCAGAACTGAGAAAGACAACCTCAGAACCGGGGTCACACTCTGCTCGGACGAACCAACCTCCATGGAAGTAGCCATGAGTGGACTCAGAGCTGCCAAAGCAATCAGAACCGTAGATGGCACTGTAGAAAAAAAATATTGATGCCGTACTAGGGATCAGGGTGCCAACAGACCAGTCATGGTCTTGAGGCTGGGTCAACTCTGACTGAGCCATGGTCCACAGGATAGGTTCTGGAACCATGGTAAGATCTACCAGTGGAACCGAAGAAACTGGCACCGGGATGAGCGTTGGCATCAAGGGCTCCGAGGAATGTGGTGAGGTTGAAGGAGGAATGTAGGTCAGAGTCTGTGGAGAAAAATCTTCGGCACCAGGTAGGAGGGAGGTCCTAGAAGGAGGTGGGATGCTTCTGGCTGCTAGGAGCTGATCCACAAGACTCACTACAGCGAGCTCCGAAAAGCTCCTGGTGGAACGGGTTGACATCCCTGATGGAGATTCAGGTCGGTCAAGGACTGGACTTAGCTGCTGTCCAACAAAGGGGTCACCGGATGGGGAATATCAGGTCCTGGTAAGTGTCTTGACCTTTGACATCATGGTCAGAAGACCAGAAGGTTGTGATGGGTGGGAGTGTCTAGTTTTAAGGGAAAAGCTATTGTTGGTACCTAGAGGGTCTGTGGTACCGTGAAAAGTGTTGATACTGTGGGAATAGTGGTTGTCAGTTCAGTAATCAAGGATGGCACCGTGGATGAAGTTTTAGGCTCCAGTGCAGAGGCAGGAGTCGGAGTCATCTTGGCATGTTTAGTTTTCAGTTCTGTATAAACCTGGGCATTAGTAGTTTTTGAATCCTGGGACTGAGGAGATGATGGAACTGAATGGCTCCTCTTCTTCATGCCTTTTTTAGGAGGGGTTGAGACCTCCACCTCATGTAAAGCCTCCAAGAAAGGGATTTTCAAGAGACCCTTTAAGATTAGCTTGTTTTTGTGCTCAGCTAAGGTGTGGGCACTAAAGCCCTTGCAGAGCTGGCACGGAGGTTGAATCTGCAAATGTGGTACTCCTAGGCAACATACGCAGGAGAGATGTGCATCAAAGTTTGGTATCTTCCTGCCACATTTGTCACACTGTTTAAATCCAGTATTACCCTTCTTGTCAGTCATTATCAAGACTACAGATAAGAGCAATCAAACAGCAATTAAACAGCAAATGAACAACAATGAAATAGCCTGTTACATGACTAGGGATACACACACATGCACACAGAAGAAAGATTGTTTTTTTTTATAATTTACCAACAATGATAAATAGAAATATACCCAAAGTGTAAAGGGAAGGGAGAAGAAAATACCAACTATGGTATGCAGAATACCAAAAGGTAAAGGACGACTACCAACAATGGTACCGAGAAATACTATTAAGGTACAAAAGTGGAGAAAATTTCATTAGCACAGAAAGGGAATTATCTGTAACTATAAATGGCTAAGAAAGGGAAGGATTATAGAAGAATATAAGACTGAATTTCAAAATACCCGTGGTGGTGGTGCTGCGGTAGCGCTGTCGCCTCACAGTAAGATGCTGTCCGGTTTGATTCTCAGCTAGAGCGTCTTCGTGTGGAGATGTGCGTGAATGGGCATACCTTCGTTGAAGGTTGTGCATCAGGGCTGGTAACTCGGCACGTAAAAATCAACTACCAATCATTAGCGGACCGGAGTTCAGCTGTGGCGAGTCCTAACCGGGAAAAGCCGAAAGACGCAAACATAAGACTGAATTTCAAATATTGAGAAAAAAAAACAGAACACTTAGATTGAGAGCGGGCCTGATGTGTTCTGAAAATCTATGCAGCAAACGAGATCTGAGGAGATGAGGAGAGGGGCACTCTGGGCAACCTTAGCTCGAGAGTTTCTGGCTGGCGCGAGCTTGTATATCAGCTGAGTCGGTTCAGAGGACGGAACCGAGACCCATCCATCATAAATGATTGAAGATTAACAATATCACATCTAGAGTTATTTGAAGTACCTCAAAGTGTATAAAAGTGCTTACAGTGTGTGCTTATTACTGTGCATTTATTCCGAAGAGTTTACTGTGTGCAAAGTGCAACTACTTCGTAAAATGTAGTCAAAATACAGCCGTTTCTAAACGTTTCTTGTGCTGGGTGTGTCTATTTGCAGAGTGCCACCATTACAGTGTGTTTCTTGCACTGTACAGAGTTATTTAGCAAAGTACAGCCATTTTGGGAAGGTTTCAGTGTGCTGTGTACTGTTTATTTGCAAAGTGCAGTTACTTTGAAATGATTTTTACTCAGCTTCTTCTGCCCGGTTTATTCACACAGTGCAGTTATTCTGAAATGTCTCTTACACTGATAAGAGGTGATTTCTTGAAGTACAGTGATTTCAAGAGTATTCTTTTGCCCAGGAGACTTATTCAGAGCGTTGTTGTGCTACTGGGCATAGTTACAAGTACTGGCATAAATTTCTGTCATATCTATATATGTATATATGTATGTCTCTGTGTGTGTGCATACTTGCAAAAGCCTTCACTGGTAAATGTTAATATGACAGACTGATTTCGAAAATCATTACCACTTGTATTTGATCAGAATATTGCAGAGAATTGGAGAATATTTGAGCAAGAGTACGATATTTTTATACAAGCAGCTTATTCTGACAAATATGCACACACCAGGGCATTCATTTTGCTAAACCTAGCTGGGTCAGAGGCCATTGAAAGAGAGCATTCATTTGTGTATGCACCATCAGTATATGAAGGAGAAGGGGAAAACAGTCATATTGTTGTACAGGCTGAATCATGGGAAGACCCCGAGTGTTTGGTATGCAAATTCAGGGAAATATGCAACCCCCAGACAAATGTTACATTACAGAGGCATTTGTTTTACACAAGAGCTCAAAGGCCAGGAGAAACTTTTGCAGCTTATATTACTGACCTGAGAAACAAAGCTAAAATGTGTATGTTTGGTGATTTAAAAGATGAGTTGATAAGGGACATGCTTGTGTGTGATATTGATAGTGCTGCAGTGAGAAAGATTTTGCTTTGTGACAGCAATTTAATGCTGTGCAAAGCTATTGAGACTTGTCAAATCGATGAAGCTACAGAAAGGCCCACAAGTATGCTTGCAAGTGATAAGAGCATGGTTTCAGCAGGCTCCAGAGCAAATGTAGACAGCATGCAACACGTGGCTAGCAGGAACGGGTCTAAGCACATGGCAGCTGTAACCCCAGTGAGTGTGACAGGCAAAACCCGTAGTTTCCAGCAAGTTCTAAGACTAGTTCAGTGAAAAGGGCATGCTCAATGCAGTACAAGGGTGAGTCAGCAAAACCCAAATCAAGCTTTATTGTTAACTGTTGCAATTGTGGTGCCAATCATGAGTCTAAAACAGAAAAGTGCTTAGCATTTGGTCAGCAATGCCACAAGTGTAAAAAATGGAAACATTTTCAAATGTTTTTAAAATCAGTAAACCTCACACAGTTATAAAAGGTCACTTAAAAAAGCAAGTTGATCAAATACAGAGGTGCAACCCTAGTTTCTACATATATGGTGTATCAGTAATTGGTGAAAAGGTTGATGCAGTAAATTTGTTGGCAAAGAATTAAGTGTTTTGTACTGTCCAGATCAATGGTAAATCCACCAAACTCAAAGTAGACACTGGTTCAAAGTGTAATGTTATGTCAGCAGACACATTTGCTGGTGAGCAACTTAATGTGGCCAGCATACCGCCCAACCATACCGAATTACTTAGTTTTTACCCAGTTTTGGGGTCCAAATGATGGGGTGCCAAGATTTCTGAGTGGCAACCCTTCATTTCTGATTTTTTTCCAGCTGTTTTTAAATTTTTCTTTGTGTCTTTTTGAGCTGACATCACGTGCACGATGATGTCAGCTCCATCAGCCTGTTGGAAATGAGCTCAAGGGCTCACGTGTTTTCCTGCTGGCTGTTTAAATGGATCTGTGAGCGTGGAAACGACTGCTGCTGCAGAGCTTTGGCTGTTGTGGAAAGAAAGCTTTTTGGCTGTTTTTGCTTGTGGAGTATTTTGATGGTGGGTGGAGTTATCTGCAGAAAAGAAGCTTTGGAAATTACTGCAGCTGCAGAGCTTTGGCTGTTTTTGCTTGTGGAGTATTTTGATGGTGGAATTATCCGGAGTTTAAGGAAATCTGCATGGAGTTGTTTTCACTGGTGGAGTTATCTGCACAAGGTGAAACGATCTGCTTTTGCAATGTGTGTGTGCTTTATTTTTTATCTATTGGGAAGGAAATGAACGGTGTGCATGTGTGTGTGGAAATGCCCTCCAATGAATACACCTGGTGACTAGAGGTACTCAGGCTCAAACCCTGTACCTTGGGTACATGTAAAAAGAGCCTAAAGTCCCTAGTCACAACCACTTGTGAATTTATGCCTCATATTTTTGTTGTATTCCTCATTAAATCTGTGGTTTTCAGGATTTTTGTGGCAAATCACTGAAGGATTGAATTAACTAAATAATGATAGGCATTTGAATATTTTTTGTTCTATTCCTCATTAAATCTGTGGTTTTCAGGATTTTTGTGGCAAATCACTGAAGGACTGAATTCACTAAACAATGACAGGCATTTGAATTTCAGACTTCATATTCTTCAGAAAATAAATGGTAACGCAAAACCTTTTATTCTAGCAATTGTCTAAGTTCATAAGATCAGTATTTGAAATGTGTCCCTATTTTGGGGCTGTATTCCCCCATTATTGGCTTTGTCCAGGTTATTTGTGCTAAGACATTGAGAGCTATGGTGAGAAGTGAGAATTGAATTCAGTAAATGATAGCCATTTAAGTTTCGGTCTTCCTGTCTTTCAGGAAACTGCTGATTTGGCATAGTGGTGTGTTGCTCCAACTGTAGTGCACAGGGTTCTGCGTTCAAGACTTGGCAGTGAAATGCATTGTGGTAGCACAACATTTTATTCTATCAACTTTCCAAAATTATACAAGCAATGCTTAAAATGTGTCCCTGATTTCTGGCCTTTTGTCCCCCCCCCCAAAAAAAAAAATAAACTGAAATTGAAAATAAGTGTGAGAAGCTCTGCAAGATGCCTATGGCTTACACTACTGTCATTCTAGTTTATATATATATATATATATATATATATATATATATATATATATATAGATATATAGGGTGTGTGTGTGTGGGGAAGTAGATTTTTATGAGGGAAATGTTCTGAATTGGGCAGTTTTGTCATTATTATTTTATGCATTTTGTTTCATTGCCTACTGGAAAAATGTTCAAACAATAAATTTAAAATGCGCTCTAACTTATGTCCAACAATTGTGCTGTATTATACAAGGAATATAATTTAATAGTCAGGAAGACACATCAAAGAAAGCATGTATGTTTCTTGGTTTCTGTGCAAGGGGCCTATGATTTGAAAACAGCCCAAATGTAATCTTTATCTACCACTGGCCAGATGCATTTTCTTTGGATGTGGTGTGGGTTTCAATGCTGTTTTCAATGAATGTGAGTTTCAAAGGCAGAGAGGTTTTAATGCCAAGTCTATTTTCATTGTGAGACAGTATTGCTTTGTTTAGCAGATATCTATTAGTGCTTGTGCATTGTGCTATAAAATGTAAAAAATAAAATCCAAATAATCATTGTAGAAGTAAATCAGTATGCACACATTAGTGTTTATGGTAAATGGGGTGAAATAGCCAGGTAATGGGACACTGGAATGGCTGTGTGGGGACTCTGGTGCCATATTTTGGTTGTCTGTTTAGTTTGCATTTGAAAGTTGGTATCCCACAATTTCACTGGAGTGGGCGGGGTTACGTAATTATGTATGAAAATTGTACGTTAATCAGCGTACAGATTTGTACCTATTTTTCATGGGCCATTTCCAGATTTTTGATGTTTTCAGGCTGAGAGGTATAGTGGCCAGTTGTGCGAAACTTGTTTATGCAGATCAAGAAATTTAAACCTAAGGCTCAATAATGCTTTCATGTTATTTGGCTAGGAACTGCTACAGATTATTCTATGTAATCTGAAGACTTGTGCATTCATTATTGGATCTCAGAGACTGAGAATGACTCTGCTTTCCTTTACCAAAGAAGTTCATCATATAAGCACGTCTCAATTCCAATTTTACTGAAGCTATTTTCTCAGAGTATGCTGATGTTTTTGATGACAAGTTAGGCAAACTTCCAGTTGTGTATTCTATGATGTTAGACCCAGAGGTCAGTCCAGGGTCAGATCAGCAACAGCAAGAAAAGTTCCAAAAGCTATGAAGAATAAAGTCAAACCTCAGCTGGATACAATGGTGCAGCAAGGTGTAATTTGTCCAGTTACAGAACCTACTTAATGCATGTCATCCATTGTTGCAGCCCACAAAAAAGGATCAGATGAACTCAGAATATGCACTGGCCCAAGAGATTTGAACAACGCATTAAAGAGACCTCATCATCCTATGCATACAGTTGAGGAAGTCACAGCCTTAATATCACATGCCACTGTTTTTTCTGTCTTGGATGCAAAAATGTTCATTCTGGCAAGTGATGCTTGATCACAGCTCTTCACTACTGACTACTTTCAGTACCCCATTTGGAAGATATAGATTCCTCAGGATGTCATCTGGAATAAATTCTGCAAGTGAAGTCTTTCAGCATGCAATGGAACAAAAATTTTCAGGTTATCCTTGTGCCATAATACTAAATGATTTATTGGTTCGAGGCAATGGTGCAGCAGAGCATAACAGAAACCTTAGGGAAGTTCTAGACAGAGCATGTGAAGTGAATCCTCTGAAGTGCAAATTCAGACTCCCAGAAGTTACATATAAAGGTCATTTATTTATTAGCATTGGCTTGCAACCAGACTGTTTCAAGCAAGCAGCCATTCTTGAGATGCCAGCACTGGATAATGTTCAAGCTCTACAATGTTTTCTTGGTATGGTCAACTATTTAGGCAAGTTTATACACTAGACCTCAGTGAGTTGACAGCACCTTTGAGAGAGGTGAAGCACAAAAATGTTACATGGTCTTGTTTGGAACAGCACCAGAGAGCATTTGAAGACCTTAAGCAGAAAATTGCCACCTTACCTACATTAAGGTACTATGATGTCAATAAACCAGTAACTCCTTCCTGTGATGCTTCAAAATTTGGTCTTGGTGCAGTTATTCTTCCAGAGGACAGACCAGTAGCATATGTATCTAGAACTCTTTTACACAAACTGAGATACAATATACTCAAATTGAAAAAGCTTTTGGCAATAGTATTTGTATGTTCAAAGTTTCATGATTATGTTTATGATTGAGCTATACAGACTGAAACTGATCACCATCTTCTAGTCACTATTTTAAAGAGGCCTATGCATTCAGCTCCAGCGAGATTACAAAGAATGATGTTCAGATTGCAAAAGTACAACTTCAAAATGGTCTATACAAAAGGCAAGCTTTTTTAGCTGGCTGATACCTTATCCAGTTCACCCAGAAATACAACTGGACAGCTTAATGCAGAGACCTTTGACTTTGATGTCATGGAAATGCATAATTTTTCTACCATGAGATTGAGCTGAGAGCTCATACAAAGACTGATCCAGTTTTGTAAAGTTCAACCACTACATTAATGCTGGAAGGACATCAAAGCAATCTAGTGTACCACCTGAAGTGCAAACTTATTTTCCTTACAGTGATGACATGTTGATGGAAGATGGCATTATTTTCAAAGGTCCTAAAATTGTTGTTCCTGCTTCCTTACAACGTGAATATATCCAGATTTTGCAATGTGGCCACCCAGGTTCCGAATCTACCGACAGAAGGGTAAGAGGACTAGTATTTTGGCCTTCTGTAGCAAAAGATATTGATAAAGTACTTCCCTTTTGTTCAGTATGCAATAGTGCTAAACTGCATTTGCAAAAAGAACCACTTCATCTAAGTCAAGTTCCTGAACTACCCTGGTCATCAGTAGCCCCTGATATATTTAAGTCGAGCAATCAGCATTACTTAATGTTGGTAGACTCTTATTTGAACTGGTTTGAGATTGATTTACTACCTAACCTAAAGTCCACTGCTGTTACCACCAAGTTGAAATGTCATTTCTTAGTCCATGGTCGTCCACACAAAGGTATTTCTGACAATGTTACCCAATTTACCAGTCAGTTTAGAAATCTGCAAAAGAATGGGACTTTGTACATGTTACTAGTAGCCCAGAATACCCACAGTTAAATGGACTACCTGAACTGCAGTACAGAATGCAAAGCAATTACTAGAGAAGTCAAAGTGTGGTAATACTGATGTCTTTTTGAATTTACTCAATCTCAGAAACATACCCCATGGTGATATACTCGGCTCATCATAGAGCAGATTTCTTTGTCCATTGAAAGAAGGAGCGAGAGTGAGGGTACAAATGGTGAAAGGTTTTGACTGGTTTGGTCAAGTAACAGGTATATGTGCCGAGCAGAGATCCTACTTCATAGAATCTGAGGGTGTGGAGTACAGTAGAAATCGCAAACATCATCTTCCTGTATCAGAATCAATATTGCAGCATTGTTCCTGTGATACAGATTCTAGATCTCAGAGCAATCCAGACAATGTTCCTGTTGCAGAGCATGTCTTAACTTCTATTTCCATTCCTGATGTCCCCAAAGTTGAACATTCAGCAGAGACAGTCCCAGTTGCTACATCTATTTCTAATTTCTATGTCACATGATTTGGTCATATTTCCAGACCTAGTGTGAAACCTGGACATAATTGTCTATATGTATTTAGTTCTGTATAACTGCATGGCAAAGAATTATTTTGTATCAATTGCATGTCAATTAATGTTGTCAATAATGCATGACTCATTTCTCAAAGAGGGAGGATGTAGAATAGTGTGTGTGTGTGTGTGTGTGTGTGTGTGTGTGTGTGTGTGTGTGTGTGTGTGTGTGTGTGTGTGTGTGTCTGTATGTTGAACCTTTAAGAAGTGTTTCAAGGACAGCACATGCATAAAAATAGCAAGCACGTGCTAGCTTCAGTGCCATTTTGAGAGTGTAGTCAGAGAGTGAGCATGTATGCCTGTGATAGCTAGCTTGTTTATAAGTTTATCTAAGTTAAAGTTATTAAGCCTCAAGCCTTATGTGTTTGTACATAATAAAGCTGCTTGAACAGAACCCACAGATTTTCATCTGTTTTTATCCTGACCAGGCAACTGACAGTATTAGCTTCTTAGTATGTGTCAGAGAAGATATTCTGATGCTGAGGGTTTTGTGCAAATCCATATTTGTTGATATGAAGGTGTAAGTGCTATGTTATGATCAAAAATGCATATGTACTGCTGATTTATGTCAGTTATGTTGTCATTAATGTATATTACAGAATTGAGAGTGACATATACTGACTTGTTTTGTGTAGATGAGGCAGGCTGATGTGAAAGACAGGATGGACAATGAATCAATCATGGATCATCAAGTTATGATGATGGTATGTAAAACCTAATGAATGGTATTGATATTAGCAGTGGTATGTGCTTATGCATGGGCAATGTGGACTGTCAGTACCAAGCAACACTTAATTCAATGCAGGAGGGATAAAAAATGATGATTTATGTGTGTCGAGGCTGTATGTGGTTGTATATCATTTGTAAGTGTCAGTGCTGTAGTGCAGACCCACCAGTCTAGAATAAAGAAGTTATGTCTTACCATAACGTTCCATCTGTATTGTTGATCCTTGTTCAGTCATTACGTATGGGTATCGGTTCCGACCTTGGAACTGAGCCGGCCATCTTCCAAGCTCGCATCAGCTACAAACTCTCGAGCTAAACTTTTACCCAGAATTCCCCTCTCCCTGTTACCTGAGATTGAGTTTGCAAGTCAAAAGAAGGTAGAGGCTACCTCTGGTCAAATGACCTAAAAGAACCGGATGGTGAGATCCACTAGTAGCCACAGGAGGGGGAAGGAGGGAGGGTCATAATGACTGAATAAGGATCAACAATACAGATGGAACATTATGGTAAGACATAACTTCTTTATCTGATATTGTTAATCCTCATCCATTCCTTACATATGGGACAGAGTCCCCAGCTACCTCTATTCCTGGGAGGCTCTCATGGAAGGACATTCCTGAGCACCACAGAACCAAAATATGCACTTCCCCTGGAGGCCAAATCCAAATTGTAATGATAATTGATGAAGGTATGAGGCGTAGCCCAAGTTGCAGCTGCACAGATGTCATGTAAAGAAGCTCTGGCATGGAAGGCAGCAGAAGTTGCCACCAACCTTGTCGAATGAGCCTTTATGGTAGTAGGCAATGGAATATTACGTTGTGTATAAATGAGGGTCACAGGGTCTTTCAACCATTTAGCCAATGTGACCTTAGCAACAGCACATCCTAATCTAGGTCCAGAATAGGCCAAAAATAACTGGTCTGATTTACGAGAGGCCTTAGTCCTGTTCAAGTAGAAGCAAATTTGCCTGTGAATATCTAGGGTATGTAGGCAATACTTTCCTTTGTTTGAATGATTGGGGCAGAAAACTGGCAATTCAATGGTTTGATTAATGGATATTTCAGAGATCACTTTTGGCAGAAATGAAGGATTAGTTCTCAAAGACACACTCTCTCTATGAAAAATCAAGTATGGACTCAATGCATAAGGCTTGAAGCTCAGGGATACGTCTGGCAGAAGTAATGGCAACCAAAAACAAGGTTCTCCATGACAAATATCTGAGGTCGCAAGAAGAAGCTGGTTTGAAAGGTGGCATTGTCAGAGCTTGTAGAACTAATGACAGGTCCCATGGTTGAATAGGTTCTCTAAAAGGGGGCTTCAGATGATTCACACCTTTTATGAAGGTCTTGCATAATTTGTGTGACATAAGAGAGGAGTCTTGGACACCCTCATGGAAATTAGATATTGCAGCCAAATGAACTCTAATGGTAGAGGCCAATAGAACCGATTGAAATAGGTCGGCCAGATACTCTAGTATTATTGACACCAGTGTTGAGAAGGGATCTACTCATTTTTCTTTCAGCCAACAGGTAAATCTTTTCCACTTGCTTAGATAAGTAATTCTAGTGGAAGACTTATGAGATGCAATAAGAATGTCCCGTACTGGTAAAGAAAGATCATTCTGCCTGGCAATCAAGGGAATTGGAGGAGCCAAGCTGTGAGCTTCAGGTTGTCCAAGTTGGGATGAATCAGGTTCTACGGATGTGAGATCAACCCCAAGGTTGGATGGAGAATCCATGGCTGATCTAGCAGGTGAGGCCAAAGGAAGGGGAACCAAATCTGGCGAGGCCAATATGGTGCTATGAGGATCACCTTGCTCTTCAACCAACGGGCTTTCTTCAGAAACTGGGGAATGAGGGGGAGAGGTGGGAATGCATAAAGAAGACCTGAGGGCCAATTGTGGACTACAGCATCCTTGGGTGACTGTCCTGGAGAGGGAATCAGGGCAAAGTAGTTGCTGCATTTGTAGTTGGTCGGGGATGCAAAGAGGTTGCAGCAAGGATGGCTCCAGCGGTGGAAGATCTCTGCCGCTATCAAGGGATTCAGGGACCACTCGTGAGGTTGTAGAATGCACCTGCCGAGTCTGTCTGCTATCACGTTGGAACTCCCAGGAATGTGCATTGCTAGAAAAAAATGTTTGGTAGCCATCACCCATTGCCATATCCTCATGGCCTCTTGACAAAGGGAGTAAGATTTGGTTCCACCCTGTTTGTTAATGTACCAGACCACTGCCATGTTGTCTGATTGTATCGCAATAGTCCCAGATGGCAGCACAGTTCCTCGTGGTGTCCTGCAGAGTTCTACAAGCAGTAGGGAGAGAAAGAGAGACTTTAACAGATTATAAATATTTTTTTCTACTTTCCTACCAGCAACTGTTTAGTCTCGCTGAAAAGCGAGTTTTCTAACTATATGAGTTCTGCAAAGTTTGTTTTTCTGCATTTTTTGTGTTTTGCACTTTAAAAGTTGTTTTTTTGCCTTGTTTAATTGTTGTAGGCTACACACTCAAGTGTGATAGCCGATCTAAAGCATTTACTGTGTTCTTGTGCCTAGTTTCTGTTGTATAGTGAAAAAAGAAAAAACAAAACAAAAAAATCCTTGTTTCCCGCCTTTTCTGAACTAGAATAGTCCAGTTTTCAGGTATTGCTGAATTCTAGGCTGTGTCATAGTTCCTGTGTTGCCCATATCCTTACTTGGATAGGAGGAAGCTTCTCTGTTCACCAGTGAGAGTCTGGAGCTCTGAGCAGCCCATCTCTCCCTGGAGGAGTGGTTTCAGCCCAGTAACTAGTAGCTTATTGGCCATTTTGGGCCATTTCCTATCTCTTTCAAACTTCCTGCTTTAGCATGGTTTTGCGCTTGTAACAGACTCAGCACAGCTCCCCGTGGTGTCCTGCAGAGTTCTACAAACAGCAGAGAGAAGAGAGACTAACAGATTATAAGTATTTTTTTCTACTTTCCTACCAGCAACTGTTTAGTCTCGCCAAAAAGCGTGTTTTCTAACTATCTGAGTTCTGCAAAGTTTGTTTTTCTGCATTTTTTTGTGTTTTGCACTTTAAAAGTTTTTTTTGCCTTGTTTAATTGTTGTAGGCCACACACTCAAGTGCGCTAGCCGATCTAAAGCATTGACTGTGTTCTTGTGCCTTACTTCTGTTGTACAGTAAAAAAAAGAAAGAAAAAAAATATCCTTGTTTCCTGCCTTTTCTGAACTAGAATAGTCCAGTTTTCAGGTCTTGCTGAATTCTAGACTGTGTCATAGTTCCTGTTTTGCCCATATCCTTACTTGGATAGGAGGAAGCTTCTCTGTTCACCAGTGAGAGTGCGGAGCTCTGAGCAGCCTATCTGTCCCTGGAGGAGTGGTCTCAGCCCAGTAACTAGTAGCTTATTGGCCGTTTTGGGCCATTTCCTCTCTTTCAAACTCCCTGCCTTAAAACCCACTTTCGTGTGGTTTTGCGCAATTTTGCACATTGCGCAATGTCGCGCAGCGCCGTTTAAGCAGTTTTAAACTATTCCCGGCTCCACAAAGTTTGCTCTTCAATTTTTCCCTTAGAACCAGTCAAACTCTCAAAATAAGCACTCAACCTTCATTCTACAGCCCAGCACTTGCTCAAATTGCTCAGTAAGCACTAACAAACTTTAGCACTACATCCCCTTATACTATCCAGAAGAACAAGGCTCCCTATTCATCCATTCCGGACAATCAATAAATCAGTTCTTTAAACCATCCAGGCATGTCCAAAGCACAGTTTCAGGTATACTCTCCAGTCCAGCTGGTGAATCTGGGAATCTTAAGACAATGTTACAATTGCCTTTTGTACACAGACAACCCTCTCCTCCTTCCAACAAACTCAAATATATGTGAGAGATGCAACTATACAGCCAAACTGGAGGCCGAGCTCTCTCAACCCAAGACTGGCACAGTCAGGAGGAGAAGGAAACCACTCGCACCACACAACCAGTCTCACACAGACCAATCGCACCAGCAAACAAGACACATAAACTCACAAAAACATACTCAGAGGCTCTAAATAAAAATCTGCCAAAGCAACAGAGACCTCCAAAGCAGACATCCAAGCAACCGCTACCCCACAACAGCTTTCACATATCACATACTTCATAAAGTCAGTGTGCCACACAGTCGCAGCCCCTAAGGCTAAATAACACACCTAATACATTAGTAATTGGAGAGTCTATTGTCAGGCACACTGACATCCCACTCACCAGACTGAACAAGGAAAAGGTCACTGTGAGCTGCCTGTCGGGTGCCAGGATCCGCCACATAACACAAGCACGCAGGTCACTCCACAGCAGGTACAAATATGACTCTGTCATAGTCCATGTTGGCGTGAATGACCTGAGACGTACCTCCCTGGACTACATGAAAAGAGACATAGAGGAGCTCTCTGATCATGTAGCCCAGACCGGTATGACCCTGACCCTGAGTAGCATCTTGCCCTCACCAAGAATGATGCCACAGTATAACGACAAAATGATCAATTTTAACAATTGGCTACGCTATTGGTGTCATTCAAAGGGGATCCAGTGTCTGTCAGCCTGGGATGACATGCTCGACAAGCCACGTTGCTTCACCAGAGATGGCTTGCACCTGTCACCCTTAGGCTTTTGAATACTGGCTAAGGCTCTTGCCACCCCCATAGTGCCTTTTTTAGGCAAGGCTCAAAAGACAAACCCACCTCCATAGACAATACCAGAAACAAAAAACTAAGGGTAATGCTACTCAACGCCAGAAGTCTAAACCTCAAGATGCACGCACTCGAGGCACTCCTCAGTATGGAGAAAATTGATATCTGTGCAGTAACAGAAACCTGGTTCAAGGCCCCAGAGAGCACCCCAGCACTACCAGGATTCAACTCATACCATTCTTTTCGGCCCCAGAACTCAGACCGAAATACTAAAGGCGGGGGAGTATACATTTTCATCAACGATACACACACCTCCAGGTCAGTGGCACTGCATGAGGCAGCGGAAACCATCCATGTACAACTAACAGTAGGTAAAACTGCTTTTCAGTTTGTAGCCTGCTAAAGATCACCTACCTTGTCTCAGGACCCCCACTCGGCATTCCTGAGAACATTGGAGAATATGAAGGTCTCACCAAACACCATAATATTGGGGGATTTCAACTACCCAAACATTGACTGGGAAAACTACTGAAGTCTCAACTCTTTCACCCAACAGTTCCTGGAGTTTATAAACTCAAATGCCATGGAACAACTGGTCACCATTCCCACAAGAGGGAACAGCAGACTGGACTTGGTTGTCACCAACATGGGGGTTAAATGTTCCACACAAGAAGTAAACCCCTCATTGGTAAGATCAGACCATAAACTAATCACAATGGACATCCACATCCCGACCTCACCCCCAGCCAAGGAAACCACTGTGAAAAATTTCTCAAAAGCAAACTTCACACTTCTCAAGACCGAGGTGGAATGTTTCAAAGCCCCCGGGCTAATGGAAAATGCTACCCAAACCGCAGAATCCTTTACAAATGCACTCTATGAGCACCTACAAGAATGCATGGATCATGCCATCCCAAGTAAAACTAAGACTCACTCCTCCAAAAACAGGAGACCAGTCTGGTGGACACCGGCCATAAATAAGCTATACAACAGAAGGAGGAAACTATTACATGATAAGGCAAAATCCCAAAAAGGGAAGGCATCCCTGATCAGTACTAGCAAGAAACTTTGATCCCTCATAAAATCATCAAAGGCTAGCTTTGAAAGAAAAATCGCCAAAGACTCTAAAGATAATCACAAGGCGTTCTTTAGCTACGTCAAGAATCTGGGTGGCAACTCTCAGATCTGCTCTGAGCTTGTGCAAAATGGCACAAAATACACTGAACCCACGGACATTGCCAACATCCTGGCGGACAGGCTCAGTGCAAACTTTACCCCCCCTTCCCCCCAAATGAGCCAGTGTCTATCCCAGAAGAATGCAGTCCCCCAGACATCACAGACACACAGGTGAAAGCAGCCCTCTCCAAGGTAAAAAACACAGCATCAATGGGACTGGATGGTATCCCGGGCTGCGTCTTACACGAGCTCCAAAATGAACTAAACCCTCACATAAATTCACTGTTCCAACTCAGCCTTACCACAGGTTATGTACCCAAAGAATGGCATACAGCAACAGTGATCCTGCTCCACAAAGGTGGAGCCACAACAGATCCCGGGAACTATCACCCTATAAGCCTGACTAGCCTGGTCTGCATGGCTATGGAGCGCATCATCATGGATCTCATAAACAAAGACATTGGGAACCTCCAAACACTGGACCCTACCCAATTCGGCTTTAAGGGCAGATCTTGCCTCTTAAACCTAGTTGACTTCTTCGAAATAGTAACCAAAGCCATAGATGAGGGAAAGGTAGTCCACACAGCCTACCTGGACCTCGCAAAGGCCTTCGACACAATACCCCACTTTGGCATCATAAATAAGCTTACCAGCTTAAATATTAACCCATATGTCACAAGATGGGTTGCAAACTGGCTCAGAGATAGAACTCACATGGTCAGAGTCACGGGTGCCATGTCCGACTCTAAACCGGTTACAAGTGGCGTCCCACAGGGTTCAGTCCTGGGGCCCCTCTTGTTTGGTACATACTTCTCTGAGGTACAGGCAAACAAGGGAGGACTGTGGCTTACCAAGTTCTCAGATGATTGCAAACTTGGAGCCATAATCGACTCACTGGGTGACACAAGCATCCTCCAGATGGGCCTTACGGAGACAGATACCTGGTGTCAGAACCATGGCCTCAAGCTAAATGCCAAAAAGTGCATAGTCATCCCCTTTGGGAAAAACAAAGTGCCCACAAACTACCACATAGGAGGTAATCCACTAAGTACGGAAGAAGTAATTAGGGATCTGGGGACCCAAGTAGATAGTAACCTCTCCTTTGACAATCACATTGCCAAAGTGGTTAGAAAAACCTTCTATATAGCTCGCCTAATCACAAAATGGTTCACCTCTACATCAAGAGAGGTCATTGTGCCCCTCTACTCATCGCTCATCAGGCCCATAATTGAGTACAATGCGCCATTTGGGATGTACCTTACCCGACACCTGCAACAGCTGGAGAGACCTAAAAAATACCTCACCAAGAGGATCGTGGGCCTCAAACAGATGCCCTATGCAGCTCAACTAAAGAAACTTCAGCTCTACTCAGTTGCTTACCGTGTACTCAGAGGCGATCTCTGCCTGATGTACAAGGCCATGTCTAACCTGGAATTGTTGGACATGCTCCACCTCAAGAAAACCAAATCCATTAGAGCTACACGCTCCAGGGATTTAAACCTTAGCACAACAATAAATAGGACATGCTGGGGGGATAGATTCATATCCCAAAGGCTTCCCTCGCTCTGGAATAGAATCCCAGTCCATGTTAGGCAGAGCCCCTCACTGACCCTCTTCAAGAGAAATCTTGATGAGTGGATGGGAAATCGTAAATTTACTCCCGGGATCACTTCTATGGCCCTGCTGGACAGAGGCTCAGGAATCTAGTCTAAAAGGGAGGTGAAAGCCAACACACTCTGGCTAGGCTTATAAATGCCCTAGGGCAGATAGTCTAGTACCTACCTATGAACCTATGCTTGCAATGCCAGAAGCTCCGCCCTCAGCTCTAGAACAATTATATGCAGTTGGGCCTCCAATTCAGACCAAGTGCCTTGGACTGTCTGTCCCTGACATAGCCCTCCCACCCTTTCAGGGGAGGCATCCGTGGTCACTGTAGCCTTGGGCTGCTGGGGGGAGAAGGGACGGGTTGTGTGTTATCCACCAATTTAAATCCTGTTTGCACCTGTGAGTTACTCGAATCCTGGCTGAAAGAGGATATCGGAAAGGATACCACTGGGTGAGCAGTAGCCATTGTAAAAGCCTCATGTGAAACCTGACCAGGGGGACAATGGTGATGGAGGCTGCCATGGAACCCAACAGCTGTAGGACAGAGTTAGCTGTGGATTTCTCCCTTGAAAGGATTGGGATCAGTTGTTGCTTTATCCTTAGAATTCTGTGCTCTGGAATGGATGCTCTGCAAATTCTTTGTATCCAAGATGACCCCTATGAATTCTGTGGACTGAGATGGGGTGAGATTGGATTTTTGCCAGTTTATGGTTATGCCTAGCCTTTGTGCAGCATGGAGAGAGTATGCCAGGGCTTCTTCGAATAGATGTCTGGTGGGGGCGGAGATGAGCCAGTCATCTAGGTATGGAAACACCTAGAATCCTTGTAGTCACAAGTGAGTTGTGATGACTGCCATGCACTATGTGAACACTCTGGGGGCTGTAGAGAGTCCAAAGGGCAGTACTCTGAACTGGCAGTGACTGGCTCCTGCACGGAAGCGCAGAAATCTTCTTGATGGCATGTCCACTTTTATGTGGTAGTACGCGTCTTGAAGATCTATCGAGCACATCCAATCGTCTTTTTCCAAAAGCGGGAGGATAGACTGTATTTTGACCATCCAGAATTTTTGTACTCTTACAAACTTGTTCAATACACTGAGATCCAAAATTGGTCACCAGTCCCCAGTTTTCTTTGGCACCAAAAATAGTCTTGAGTAGAATCCGGATCCTATCTGGTCTGGTGGGACTATTTGGATGACTCTTTTTCTTAGCAGCTTTGCTATCTCTAGTGCTGCTTCTTCTCTTTTACTGGGTGGAACGTCGGGTAGGTGTTTTGAAGGGACAGGACAAAGATTGAAGGGGATATGATAACCTCTGGGTATAATCCTTTGTACCCAAGAATCGGTGGTGATGGTTAGCCAGGCAGAAGGGTACAAGGAGAATCGACCCCCAACCACCTCCAGAGGAAAGGAGGTGGGACGCTCTTCAGAAGCGCTGGTAGGACTGGCTAGGAAAAGAGTCCCTGGAACCCTGGTTATGCAGACCCCTCTGCCCGCAAAGGGGTGTCTTCCCTGTGAGTTTCCCCCTCTGCCTCTAGGGGAGAACTCAGCCTGTGTGTCACAGAAAGGACCCTGAGACTTCTTGAACCATATCTTCCCACTCTTTTGGTTTTGGGAGAAAGCATGATGAGGGGAAGAATAATGGACACCTACGGCAGAAAGGGTCTTACCATCCTGTTCACATCTGGCCAGTGTGCTTTTAACTTTGGGTCCAAACAACGAAGAGGCTTCAATGGGAACATTAAGAAAGGAAACCTTAAAGTGTTCCGCGAAATTGCACAAGCGCATCCAGGCTTGTCGTCTCAAGACCACGCCTGAACCCGACACTCTAGCTGCTCCTTCTGATGCGTGAGATATCAGTCGCATGGAGGAGTTAGATATTGACTCAATGGTGGCCAGCTGAGAGGCCACTTTGTCATGGACCTCATCAGACACGCTGCCAGCCAAGGTTTCAGAGAGCTCGGAAATTAGATCCCTTTGAAGTCTGGTAAAGTGTGCCATATAATTCAGAGACCTGATAGCAAAGGTCGCTGATGCAAAGGTGCGCTTCCCTATCCTGTCTAGGGCCTGGGACTCTTTGTTGGGCGGATGGACAGTCTGGCTTTCTTCTTCCGCCAGATCCTTTTTGGTTGCGGCTGCCACAACCAGAGCATCCACAGGAAAATCTTTGGACCAATGGGGATCCGTATCAGGAGGGGACAAAATCTTATCTGGCCTCTGGGGAATAGCATCGATGGTGTCAGGAGCCTTCCACACACGCTGCACGATGAGCCGGACCAGTTCTTCAGCAGGTGGAGTAACCCAGGAGGTAGGGGGCCGGGCGCGAAAAGCCTGCAGGAACACAGACTCCTCAGAGGTCGGATTAGAGGGCTGCCAGTCACCTCTCTGTTTAAGGATTTTGAGGATATCACCAAAGGATACCTCAGAGGGTGACCGAGGGGACCCTTCCCCATCATCAAAGTCTGTGTCTTTAGTGAGGGACTCCTCTGTGGAGTCCATGTGCTTCCTCTTGCATGAACTTTTCCGGTGAACTTCCTCAGAGGGGGAAGCTGGGGAGGACAACAGAAAGGGGGTTTCCTGTGGAAATGTGTCCTGAGGCCCTTGTGCCCTGTGTCCACTAGGTGTGACTTGTGAACACAGCGGTCCAGAGGAGGGCAGGGAGATAGACAGCACAGTATCACCAGCAGATGCCAGAGCCTTCTCCATCAGTTGGAAGGCTGGTCCACCTGAAGAGAGGTGAGTGTCCAGGACAGGGGTCACCCCTCCCCTAAGTGGCTCAGCCTGCCGACCAGGAGTCCCCGGATGGCTGTAAAACATCAAATTACACGTGTCACAACTATCATCCTGGGTTGTAGCAAAATTCTCCTGCCATGAAGGCAACTGCGGTTCCTTAGTGAAGTCCATAAAGGGAACCTTAGAGGGGGAAGACTGTGTTATATCAAGGGGCTTCAAAGGCAATGAAGGAGGAGAATAAGAAGGGGTCTTTGGCGATTGGTGATCACCTCCCAAGGAAGGATAGGTCCTGGAGGAGGGTAGGATACGTCTGGCCAGAAGCACTTGATCCACAAGATGCAACACGTCGTGTTCAGAAAGGCTTCTAGTGGACCTCACGGACACAGCTGAGGGAGAAACAGGTCTATTCACAGAAGAGACAAGCTCAGTGCCCACCTCACCAGTCCACACTGAGAACAACGGTGCCGAGAGAGACTGGACTATGGGTGTCTGCACCGAGGAAATCATTGGTGCCGAGGTCATGGTCTGCACTGACAAAAAGATTGGTTCTGAAGTGGTGTCAATAACTGAGACGTTGGTTCCAGGTAAGATGTCAGTGCTGATGTGGTTAAGGTCTGCACCGACTGAACAGTCAGGCCGATGTAGTAGTAGTAGTCTGAACCAAGGAGCCCCTTGGTACCGATACAGTAAAGGCTACAGTAGACGGAGCCGAAATCACAGATGGCGCCAAAAGCTTTGGTGCCAAAGGTCTAGGCACCAAAAGTGCTGGGGCCAACAGCGTGAGCTCCGAAGCAGAAAGCTTAGCCTTCTTGTGTCTTGGTTGGCGGGAGTCCCCAGCCGGGGATGAAGGCAGAGACTTGGCCTTTGTAGGATCATCCAATTTTTTCTTATGGGCTCTAGGAGGGGTTGAAGCCTCCAACCCAGAAATAGCCTCTGAAAAGGGAGATTTAAGAAGTCCCTTCAATAACAATTTATTTTTCCTCTCAAGCAAAGTTCTGTTGGAAAAGTTCTTACAAATACCAGAGGGCGGGTCAACAGATAAGTGAGACACACCCAAGCAATAGACACACAGAGAGTGTGCATCTGATGTAGGTAATTTGTGTCCACAATCTGAACACCTTTTAAATCCTGGACTACCTTTTTTATCAGCCATGATAGAAAAGGAGAAAGAAGAAAGGGTACCAGCAATGGTACGAAGAATACCCAAAGGTAATGAAGAAAGGAAGGGTTTACCAACGATGGTAAGGGAGAAAAAACCTTGCGGTAAAAAGTGCAGAGTAAAGAGAAGGAAACTCAAGGAAATATAGTCGCTAAATGCGATAAGGTAAGAGACAACAAATTAGAAACTTTTCTGACAGAAAAAGTTATATTAGACTAGTCTGACAACAAATACCTATACTTAGCTCAAGAGAAGTAGCTTGACACAACCGAATGGCGATGTGGCAAATGAAATCTGAGGTAACAGGGAGAGGGGAATTCTGGGTAAGAGTTTAGCTCAAGAGTTTGTAGCTGACGCGAGCTTGGAAGATGGCCGACTCGGTTCCGAGGTTGGAACCGATAACCGTATGTAAGGAATGAATGAGGATTAACAATATCAGATGAAATGTTCAGTTAAGCACACAGATCACTGCATTTCAGAAGAGTACATTAAACAATTTCCATGTAATGAAGTAATATAATCCATTGGCAATACTTATTCCTGTTCCAAATGTCTTATTAAAGCACAACGCAGAGAAATTTATTTATGTGGATGATGGTAAAGTGTTGGCGCATGCATGACTGTACTTTGATGCGCTGAACTCGGAAAGTGAAGTACCAGTGTTCAGTGGTGCTCTGCATGTTGTATCATACCTTTCCATGTTAGCTCCAAAGCTCATTTCAAAAATTAAGTGTTCTGCTTGCCTTCCCCATATGTATGACATTAGGTTGTGCACAAGCAGAGTTTTCTGAAAAGGAAAAGGTAAAAACTTTAATTGGTTCTCCTTTTATAGTACAAACAGTCTTAGTGGTAATGTGCAGCCATCAGCACTCTGGGCAGTACTTAGTAGAGAAAATCCATCTGCCAACCTAGCTTTCTCTTTGGCACAAGGTGTAAAATCTCTGAGCTAAATAAAAAGCTGAGTTGAGCAAGGGCTCGACTTGAGTAAGCAGATCATTTTACAAATCATGCCAGAATGTGATTATTATAGTAACTTTTTATCATGCGTTCAAGAATACCTAGGAATGACTATTTAAATATGTTGCCTGACCAGTGTGTGTGTGTGTGTGTGTGTGTGTGTGTGTGTGTGTGTGTGTGTGTGTGTGTGTGTGTGTGTGCAATACCTACTGAAATAATCTTTTATACCTACTATATATATGATGCACACTTCACAAGTTAACTGGGTGCGCAATGCAGAGCAAGGCAAACACTCACTGCATGTAGCAATAACACCTAAAATAACAAACTGATCAAATCAAATAGGCCTAGACAGATACATAAGCAACACATTCACAGAAAAGATACTTAAAAAAAAACAGACCGTAAGAGTTTCACCTAAAGCTGGATTCAAATTGCTGTCAACTTGAAAAACTAATTTTACAGACTTGATCATTATCTCTATACCCCAACATAGAATTCATACTTCAAACATGTCAAAATCACACCCTTGAAGAGGTAGTGCTAACATATTCTGCCAATGGAAGATGCAGGTATTATTCTTCAGCAAATAATGGCAGTCTGAAAATGTCATGGCATTTACATCCATCAGACTAATAAACAGTCAGTACAAAGAGGCGAGAAAGAATGGATGAAGATAAAGACAGATATATAGACTCCTATGAGTCATTAATGTACATCTTTATGGTGTTTCCCCAGTATTCATCTGTCATACTCTGCATCAGTAACTCATGGCTCTGAGGATCAACAAGCTGTAGGACAGGCAAAACCTGCTGAAGACATGAGTAGAATAAGGGTGGTTTACTAAATTTTCCTTATGTTAATGGATGTGTTGTCAAATGCTTAACTGGATAAAAAGTAAGATATGTGTCATGAAACATATCATAGAAGTGAAACATCACAGTAAGAAATAATTTGATATACATCTAGAATGGAAACCTTGATGCTATGGTGAAGAATTATTCTTCAGACAACTGATTTACGTAAACACTTCACAGAGGATGTTGCACTTGGCTGCATCCAATAATCAAACAACTGTTAGTGATGTCCTGTAGTCTGCTTTTACTCTGTATTCCAGTATTGCAGCTTGTTTAAGCAGTTTTGTATAACCAGACTACTGTGGGTGATAGTAACAACTGACCAAGTTTTGCCATACTACATGAACAGCCATTCACTGTCACTTATCATTGGTGCACAATGCCAAAGTCTGTGCAAATGCTGAGGGCAAAAAAAGTGAAGACTTTCTTCTGGGCCATTTCTGGCCATGTGTGTTGTGTGTGATTCTATTTTATGACCAGATTAAAAGTGTGAAAATGGGGGGCAGGGGCACAAGCAGAGTGGAGGGCACAGGGGAAAGAATAGAGGTATTTGTAGGAAGGTAGTGGGAGAGAACCATAGATATCCATTTCTTCACAACATAAAACACACAACACTTCTAAAAACTAGTGTGGTCTCCTTTAAGGCCCCTGAGCCAGTGGTAAACATTACTCAAACCGCTGAATCACTTACAAATGCCTTCTACCAGCACCTACAGGACTGCATGGATCAGGCAATCCCAAACAAAACTAAGACTCTCTGTACCAAAGGCAAGCGTCCAGTCTGGTGGACCCCAGCCATAAACAAGCTCTACAACAAAAGCTACTACAAGATAGAGAAAAAACCTTGAAAGGTAAGACACCTTTGATCATTATAAGTAAAAACTAAGAGCTCTCATAAAATCATCCAAGGCAAATTTTGAGAGAAAAAAGGACTCTAAAGAGAATCGTACGGCCTTCTTTAGCTATGTTAGAAACCTAGGAGGAAACTCCCAGATATGCTCAGAATTAGTTCAAAATGATGTGAAAATTACTGAACCTACACACATTGCCAACATACTGGCTGACAGGTTCAGTGCAAAGGAGAGATATCTATTCCAGAGGATTGTAGCCCCCAAACATCTCCACGCCCAGGTGAGAACTGCCCTCACTAAGGCAAAAACACAGCATCCATGGATGAACTCAATGAGGAATTAAACCCACAGTTAGGACAGCTGTTTAATCTTAGCCTCACCTCAGGTCCCACTTCATAAGGAGTTGCCTCCACAGACCCTGGAAATTACCCCCATTTAGCTTGACAAGCCTTATCTGCAAGCCATGGGGAGGATCATAATGGAACTCATAAATAAAGACATAGGGAAATTGCAGACTTTGGATCCAACACAGTTTGGCTTTGTCAAAGGCAGATCCTGCCTCTTGGTTGACTTTTTCTTTTCACAGTCACCAAGGAGGCCATTGATGAGGAGCAGTCCACCATAGCCTACGACCGACCTGGCAGCCTTCTCACACACAACCCCCACTCAGGTATCATCGAAAAACTCATCAGCTTGAATGTAAACCCATACATCACAAGATGGGTTGCAACTGGCCAAGTGACAGAACGCACAGGGTCAGAGTTGCTGGAGCCATGTCAGACTCAAAGCCTGTCACAAGTGGTGTCCCACAGGCTCTCAGTCCTGGGTCACTCTTGTTCGGCATCTACTTTCACATCTGACACAGATATCCTCCAGAAGGGCCTCACAGAAATGGATAACTGGTGCCAGAGCCATGGCTAGCTACCATATAGGTGGCAATCCACTGAGCACAGAAAAAGTCATCAGAGATCTGGGGACCCAGGTTGACAGTAGCCTTCTTTTGACACTCATGTTGCTAAAGTAGTTAGGAAAACCTTCTATATCACCCACCTGATCATGAAGGGATTCACATCTAGATCAAGGGGTCATCATCCCCCCTGTACTCATCACTTATTAGACCTATGATTGAGTACAATGCGACCCCAAAAGTTCCTCACCAAAAGGATAAAGGGTCTCAAAAATATGTCTATGTGCTGCCCGACTGAAAGAACTCCAGCTCTATTCAGTCTCAGGTGACCTGTGCCTGACATATAAGGCCATGTCAAACCCAGATTTGATGAATATGCTTCACCTCAAAATCTAGATCCAGACTTAAACCTTGACACGGTTATAAATAGAACGTGCTGGAGGGACAGATTCATCACCCAGAGACTCTGTCTGGTCTTGTTCAAGAGGAATCTTGACCAATGGATGGGAGATTGCAGATATACCAGGGGGATTACTTCTGGCCACTGCTTGACAGAGGCACAGCAAAATGATAGGCATAGTTTTTATTCAAACTAAAGGGGTGGCGAAAGCCACATAACTATGGGCTAGGCTTATAAATGCCCTTGGGCAGATAGCCTAGTATGAACCTATGAACCTATGAACCTAAATGTAGAAGTGTAGCCACAATTTCTTGAATTTGGATCATCACCACACCAAGGATAGGTGACAACAACAGAATAATGTTGTACAGACAACTGTATCAATCAAGTGTCTCAAGAAGACACGAGTCATTTTTTTGGGGGGACAGTGCCCATATTTTTTTTTCTGTCAGAAAGAGGAATGTTGGGGAAAGCGCTTAGGATTGTGAGGGTTAGGTAGGAAGGTTAGGTGAGGAAGCAGACACAGACATACAGGGTACAAAAGGTTGGGGACACCACTATTGGTGATACCTAGGGGACTTTAGAGGCACACCCACATCAAGCATGAGAACTGTGAGAATCTAAACCTCACCCTCTGAACTGTCATGACTGTCTCCTGTCTCAGTTTCCGGTGTCAGTGCTTGATGTTGCATCATTTTGGTAATGTGACAAAGCACATTTTCTACCTGGCTGATTTGAATACTGAGGCCCCTTTCTATTATACCCTCCACTAGCCCTGTCAGCTCTTGGTGAGTAACAAAATCACTACCCTCCACCAATACTATTCCTGGAGGATACCAGTGCACCAGCTGTCAGGGCAGATCTATCTGATGCAGATGGGGCAGGTAGGACAGGGGTTGTAGAGGGCAGTGCTGACAGCTTGGGACTCTGAAGTGCTGGCCATCAGTGCTGCAACCTGTGGAGGGATGGGAGGCCGATCCACAGTGGTTGGTCTACCTCTCTGTGTTGCATGGTAGTTTTTATAAGCAGAAGAAAATTATGACAAAAGAATATTTTAAACCATATAAAATAATCCCCCCCAAAAAAAATTGAAAGAGAAGGTGTGGGATGTGACAAAAAGGAAACAGAATTAAATCCATGGCATATCACATGGCCATATAATTTTCGAAAATAAACAGTTAAGATTATCCAGTCTGTTATGCTTAAAGTAAGATCTGATGCATACATACTCCATGTCTCTCTGAGGTAAGTTAACCTCTCTTGGTGTGCCTTACAGTTCACTGCAATGACTTCAGCAGCTGTAAAACACAGAAGAAGAAAAGAAGAGACATATTCTGTATCATTTAATACATATGAGTCAGTATACTTACACAACTGAGGGATGTCAGCAGTTCAACTCTTCCTCCCATCAGATAAGGAGGTCCTTCTTCTGCTGTTTCAGGTCACTGTAGTGTTGACAACAATCCTCTGTAATGCACAAGATGCTAGTTGCACTAGTGACAGCATTGGCTAACCTGTTCCATGCCTCAGTCTTATACTGAGACCCAGTATAGTTCCCTTGCAGTAGCTGATGGCTGTAGCACTTCACAAGGAGTGTCCTAAAAATCCTGGACTTCTCAACACCCCACCTTTGTATTTTAAATTCAGCACTATCATCGCCCTCACCAGTCATACCTGTAGAAGTCAAGCAGCAACTCTACATATGAATCGGTGCCAAATTACAATCTCGCATTTAACAGCTACTGGACAAGTATGCACAACTGTGCCAATTGCATTCGTGTGATGGAAAGCATAAAGAGGCATTTCCAAACAAACAAACAAGAAAGTATTTTATCAAACAGCAATAAAGGCTTGAAACATGGCAATGAGATTTGCCATGTTTGATGCTCAACCTATTCACTGCTTTTCAAATTGTTATGGAGTTATACACTGTAAAAAAAAAAAAAAAAAAAAAGTTAGTTGACCAATGTGGGAATCAAACCAGAGGAAGAAATAATGCATACATTTCAATCAAGGTGATTATTTTTTGGTGCTATAGCAGACCTCCCTTTCAAGCATGTTCATTACAGATAAACTGCATTGAGTATGAATGGAGATATACATCAGACTGGCCTGTATATGTGTGACTTTAGGAGGTGTTGTGAAATACATTTCCTTGACAGAGTCATTATTACCGTTTGTGAATGTAAATCAGATGGGATGGACTTTCAAGAGTTCATTAATACAGTTTTGATACATACATCACTATACATACTGTCCTAAACACACAGTTGGGTTATGTGAGGAATGAAGATGATTTTAAATTAATTAATCTGCCAATCATAGAGATGTAAATTAATTTTAATTCATTATCATAATTATCCTGGTTAAACAATTACACACACAGTCAACTGCATTTTATAATTAAATCATTAATGAGATATGCTGCTTACAAAAATATGTTTATCAAAGCATTGAGATATTTATTGAAATAAAATAATTATGATAGTCATTTGCATGTAGTGTTACCTTTCTAATCAAAATGTTGTTAAAAACTGCATTCTGACACCCTTTGTGAAAATAACTGTTATCTAGATTTGAACCCTGGATCACCAGTGTTCTCTCTCTAAAATCAATGCACTTATACCTTGCGCCACAGACAAAGTTGCACAGTACCAGGATGCTCTCCACTCAGTAATGTCCAGAGTGCTGGCATCTGAGCAATGCAGCTAAGCGTATTTATTTATTTATTTTATTATTTAATTGACATTTGTTTACTGGGATAATCTGACTGGGTCAACATAACCTGTTTTCCGCATAAGTCCGGGGAGAAAAGCTCCAAATATAGACATATATAACAGTACAAACAATCATGGCACTCAAATATCTTACAGTAGCATTGTACAAGTTCAAGCAAAAAAAAATGCACTATAGAATGCTGCACAAATAAAATGCTTACATTTTTCCATTATACAGGTAACATTAATTTCATGCCACTCAGCAGCGAGCTTCTGCACAAGGCAAGAAACAGGAAAAAAGTATATGATACTCTGATGAAAGTAAATCATACATCTGGTGAAAAACTTTTCACATTCCCTTCACACTGTCTGCATTTAAACCCCAGTGAAAATCTGTTAAGGAGCAAAAGATACTGCATTTACCGCTTCTGCCACAGAAACGTATACAAAATGTGCACATCACTCACTCATTAAAATACTGTGCATTGGTTCCAAAACTATTTGTGTTAATGGAGATGACAGAAATTAAATTAGTCACTCATTCCTTCACCTGTGAATCCTGTTTGTGCTCTGCTAAGCAGTGCAGAAATTACACTGACAAAAAAGCATATATAGCAATTTATATTCCACACAACAAAACACAAGCTAAATTTTCACATCTGATGCAAACATTCCAAGCAGCATGGGGCTTCAAGCTGGGTCCAAACCCTGCATCCTGTCCTGTTTCCTTAAAATCATTTAATTTAACCCATGTGCTACAATAATACTTAGATGCATGCATTCTTCTCTTGCTTATGTTCAGAGTGCTGGAGCAAAGCACATATGTGCCACTCTAAAATGTGGTACTGATGGGATGTCAAATTAAATTTCTCAGTTTGTACTTTGGGTAGTGGACTCTTGTTCACTGCTTCAAAATGCTGCCAGTCCACAGTGTGTTTTGCAAATATCCATGCAAACAAGGAACACACACACACACACACACAAACGTCAGTATTAACAAATATCAGGGAATAATGAAATGGCAGGATTGTTACATCTGTGTGTGTTACAATCTGATCACATCCTCAGAAAATATGCATTATCTCTGTCAGAGAGCACACTATCTGGATTGAACACTCAACTCAGTGCAAGAACAACACAAATTCTGTTCTATTTTGTATTCCTCTTTGCCACCAACACAGAATCAGAATTGTTTTCCTTTCTCATTTGTTTCAACATGTCCAGATCAATTTGATATTGACAAATACTTTACTCTGATAATAGCTCATACCATTTTAATGTCAGGTTGTCAACACTGGCAGCTATTTCTTCTCTATTGTCTGAGCATATTCCCCTCTCCTCACTTTAACTACAGAAATGCAATGTCATGGTCATTTATTTGCATTTGTTTCAATATGTAAAACAGCTGATCAGTACTTCAGACAAATTTTAAGTAGAAGATGGACAGCATACTCTTAGTCCAAGGATGTCAGTGTTGTTAAGACTGCATAGCTTTCACGGTCTTTAAGCCTTTTATTACAAGTCAACTTTGCAAGATACAAACACTTCAGAGAGAACAGTCACTTCAGTATTGCTTGTTGTTATAGTCAGAGCAATCAGAAGCCACTGCAAGCCATTGGCAGTTAACAATTGTGATTGCTCCTCCCTGCATTCCTAGGGTATGTGCATACAATTGTGGTGCTACCTACACCAAATAAGTTTTTTGGTATTCAGGAATGTTAATGATTTCACACCTCATTTTCATCTGTATAGTGCTCAGATGGCTGAATCTACACTATAGAAAGTAATGGTGTAGCTATGGAAGTAGAAGGAGGGGAGACTGATTGGACATAGATAGAGCATAACTGCTAGTTACTTTGAGAATACTGTTCTACAAATCACTGCACTATTTCATAAGTTATTTTTGTCCTCTACACAAACTGTTTACATGTTCATATTTTGAATATATTTCAATATGCAATGGAAAAAAGAATTGTGTGATGCATGCAAATTTAAAATTTCACCGCTGGTATACTGCACGTATAGCAGTTCTTGCTGTGATGTCCAAGTTAATATGGTTACTTCACAGTATTGTGTTAACATTTGCTATTGTGTGACTACCTCAACTGTGTGGGTGGCTCATTGGATAGGCTGAGTGACATACTGGATCGGGCATTGTCTGTGATATTACATTTGCTGGGGGAGTGTCGGCATCCACTTGTCTTTGTAGTCACCCTTGTCCTAATGCACCTCCCCCATGAGAATGATGATGATGGTGCCATGGGCTTTGTTCATATGGGTTTGAGTTAGGGTTGCATATATGTCTGATGCACAGAGTGGACAGGTACAAGAGTACGCAGGTAGTTTATCTTCTTACACATTAGCTTGGATACAACAGGTTCCACACTTATGTATAGAAACAGAAACTGATCTCTCCACGAAACAGCAAGTGACAATTTCTCTAACCAAATAATAAATCCAGTGAAACTTGTAATGATAAAATAAAATAAAATAGACCTTTTATTTGACAAGTGGGATGATAAGCGCTTTCGTGTGGATGCAACCACGCTTCTTCAGATAATAATTACACCCACTGACTTGCTTTATATAGTAAAATAATTAGCCAAGACAATAATCTAATGACTAATTAATTGATTCATTGAGCATTTAAAGAAACCAAGATTAAAAACAACATACATTTCTATAATGTGTAAAAACGAACGCCCAAACAGACAAATGAAAACATTGGTTAAACCATAGCTGTAAAATGTGCATTCCCAAATATATTACTAAATATGTTAAGCCATAAAATATAAAAACCTACTTATATATAAGATGAAATAACAAAAACTCAAAATTAATTTCAGCTCGAGCCTGAAATAAAGAATGAAACAAAACAAGGTACATTATTTCATAGACATTAGGTAAATATATATAAATACATGCTAAAAGCGCATGATTTAAGATAGTGCCAAAATCTAATAAGACACTTCTAAAGTAATGTTATGAGATTGCGAGAACATAAATGTTCAACGCAACCTTGGAGAAAATGGAGCGTTGAAAGCTTGCGTAAAAAGCTAGCGTAAAGAACTAGCGTAAAAAACACTCTTCAGAAAAATATATGTAATGAATCTTAAACAAAGAAGTGTTGCAAGAGGACACACATACTGCACTATTTGCGCCTATTTAACAAAAGTTCATCACCGGCTAAATGATGAAAGAACACTCTAAATATAGTAAACTATCTATATTATATATTGCGAGTGGTAAATGTATGGGGTAACTATACAGATAGTTATTATTTAAGTTATGCATAAATATATCTACCTAACAGTATATATACCTATACATATGTATATAGAATGTACTAAATATATGCTATATATAAATAAATTAATATTTTAATGTTAATTTAGATAAATAAATGTAAAAAATGTATATATAAGAAATGTATGTATAATATAAAAAATGTGTGATAATATTAAGATTAAATAGTACATTAATCAAGTATTAAAATAAACAACAACAACAAAAAAACAAAAACTAAACAACCAATTAATTAAGTGTATCTCTAAGTTGTTTATGAGTCATTTGTCTATTATTTAATAATTTTAATAATCTACTTACAAATTAAAAAAGACTAAAAGGTCTAAGAAATCTAAAAAATTTAAAAAGTTCCATGGTTTATCATAAATTAATATTTGATTAAGGTATAAAGGTGAAAATACATAAATAGTTACTTAGAGATCTATGAATATTAAGTTGCTGTATAAGAATTCAAATATGTATCAAAACAGAAAATTTTTTGGGGACATATAAATGTTGATGCACAATAAAATAACTTTAAAAAATATTGGATTAAGACATAGTGAATCAAAGCTGTAACTAAAAAGCTAAGGTGATAATTTCATAACATTCAGAAAATCATCTTATAAACGTTTCCTACTATTCAAAATGGGTTTAATAGACACCGAGGTGTTTAAGCCAGGATGGTTGTGTGCATTACATCTCAGAATCCACTTTAATTCAGCTAATGCAAGACTATTACTAGCATCACTTCCTCTGAGGTTCTGTGGAATTACTTCTAACACTCTAAAACGGAACGCATGATCATCATGCTTTCTTATGTGCTGAGCTAGAGCATTAGTGTCTGAGGTTTTCCTTATTTCATAGAGGTGATCATAAATTCTATCGGATAGCTTTCTTTTAGTAAGGCCTATATAGAAGGCAGTACACTTTGTACAGGTAGCCAGGTATACCAGATTTCTGGTAGAACAAGTGGCAGAACTTCTGAACTGGAATGTAAAATTTAACGTAGGATGTATAAAGGAAGGATTGGAGCAAATGTAGATACATCTGTTACATTTTCCACAAGGGGCAGTTCCAGCACTCTCATTAGAATGTTTAAACACTGCACGGTGATCCTTACATAGGATTTGTTTCAAATTTGGACAATTTTTATAAAGAAACCTAGGATGGTTCCCTACTAAACATGTTACTGTTTCATCAGTAGTAAGGATATTCCAGTTTTTATGTATAATTTGTTCCAAACATTTCACGTCACTTGTATATTTGATAATATATGGAAGTTTCAAAACTCTATTTGGTGTAGTAATTTTCTTATTTGTTGATGGAGTAACTGAATTAGGTATCCTGGCTGTATGGGTAATTGTCCCTAAAGGACTCAGAACACTATCTTTGATTGTATGAATCAAGTCACTATTGTAACCTCTATTTAAAAACAATGTTTCCATTCTATCTACTTCTAGCAACAGGGATTGTTCAGTTTGACAAAGCTTGGTTAACCTAGTAAACTGACTTTTAATAATGCCAGGGAACGTATGCCTGGTATGCATACTGTCAAATTTAAGTATGGTGTTAGCCCAGGTAGGTTTCCTAAAAAGAGAAGAAATAACAGTTCCCTGTTCAGTGAGCCTCAAAGTAACATCAAGAAAATGGACACATTTATCCGAAGCTTCCATAGTAAATTTCAAGTAGGATGTAGTGGATTCTAAAAATTCCAAAAACTGTTGAAAATCTATAAGGGTACCTTGCCATATGAGGAGGACATCATCCACAAAACGTTTATAAAATTTTACATATTTAAACGTGGGATGATTGAACAAAAACTTCTTTTCCCAATTTAGGACTACTAAATTTGCGTACGTATTCGCACAGGGGGTGCCCATCGCTACCCCCCATGTCTGTAGGTACGTATTATCATTAAACATGAACAAGTTATTATTCAGTACCAAATCTAATAACTGGCAAATTAAAATTATTTTATCACCATTGAATGTAGTGTCTCTAACTAGTAATTCTCTGATGGCTTCAAGTCCTAGATCATTGGGAATAGAAGTGAATAAATTTTTTACATCAAGGGTTACTAAGAAATACTTGTTGTTTGTAACATCAAAGGTAACATCAACCAAGCTGTCCAGAAGTTGGTAGGTATCTTTTAAAATGGAAGGAACAGCATTAACTATAGGCCTAAGGAGCCGTTCAATGAGAGTGGATACAGGTGCAGTGACCCAATTACTACCCGACACTATGGGTCGTAAAGGTATAGGGGTTACATTTTTATGAATTTTGGGTATCCCTTTTATTACTGGAATGGTAGGATACTCTATTAGTAAATAGTCATATAAACCAGGGGAAATTTGCCTGCACATAAGTAAATAGTACAGAGTTTCATGTACTACTGTAACGATCTTGTGAATCTCATTCAAAGGAATAACCTTATAAGTAGCTGAATCTGATAACATATTTAACATAAGAGAGTTATAATCAGAAGTATTCAAGATGATTATACCTCCACCTTTATCTGCAGGTTTGAAGGTCAAATCAGTTAACTTTTTCAATTTGTTTAAAGATTTAACTTCATCAGACGTTAAATTCACATAGGCTATCCTCTTAATGTGACTGGAAAACAAAGAGTAAAAATCTTTTTCACAAGCCTTTAAAAAACATTCTATATTAAAAGGTAGTGCAGGTGAAAAATTACTTTTGCGTTTTAAAGACATAGGGTCACTTTCTGTAAAGTTGTTACTGGATGTAACAGTAGAACTTTTAAAAAACAACTTCAAAGCCACATTCCTGCAGAAAAGTCGCAAATCACATAAAGTGTCAGTTAGGTTACTGCACTGTGCAGGAATAAAACTTAGACCCTTATTAATCAAGCTTATGTCAGAGTAATCCATATTATAAGAAGATAAATTAACAAACAAGTCAGTCACATTCTCTGCTTTCTTGAGGCTCCATACCTCTCCCCAGAGATTTTCCGCTTCCTCGGTCCTCTGCTGTGCGAGCGGCCTCTGCCGTGGAATTGTTGTTTTACCGGATACGGTAAAAAACGGTTTGGGTCTTGAGCTGTCTTAGGTCTCGCTCCTAGTAGAGTGTCATTAGGTAAGTTAAAAAATGCCAGTTGATTGGGGGGTGGTGTATCAGAAATCACGATCGACCTGGGAATGCCATTATCATCCGTATTAGGCGCATTTGCTTCTGTTGCCGTAGAGGAAGGCAAAGTGGAACTGACGGCAGTTGGAGCAGAGCGGGTGATGTCATCTGGGGTTTGCGCTGGAGGTGCCGGATTCTGCTGATAGGCTTGCGATGTATTATTCTTTGGCCAAACAAAGATTTGTCCAGTTTGGAAATCATTAAAATCTCATTGTAGCTTTTTAAATTTAATTTGTCTTAATTTTTCACTAAAGGAATTAACTTGTGCGAAGATACTTTGTAGTCTGTTCTTGGAATACTCGGACTTAAAATGTTCATTTAGATTTTTATAAATAGAGTCTATTTCATCACGGAGTTTGATTTCTAAGGGTGAAAAATATTTAATTAATAACTTCATATACCTGTAGCCTTGCTCTATGTTAAGATCTTGCCACTTTTTTAAAAGGGTCGGATGATTGTCTCCATAGGACGGCATACAGAATACGCGCATGCCTCTTGGAACGATCTGAAAGTGTAATGAGGCTTCAAGGTGCTGCCTTTGCCAGGCATACCTTTGGAGCAAATACAGTTTATCTTCAAGTTCTTTAGCCATTTTATGGAATACACTTAAATCTTCATCTGTTGTAGTAGGAATTGAATCATTAGTGGAACCACCTAACTCCAGAGCCAATAAAGGATTTAAAGCACAATGCAAAAGTCCATTAGGAATACTTATATTGTTCTTCGACTCCGGACGGTAATCAAGTTCAACGTTGGATATATGTCTGATGCACAGAGTGGACAGGTACAAGAGTACGCAGGTAGTTTATCTTCTTACACATTAGCTTGGATACAACAGGTTCCACACTTACCTTGACATTACTTCAATTAGGAGTCATGTGATTTGGGGTTGTCTCTGTCTGATGCTATCTGTACACAGACATTACATGGGTAAATAAAGTTTCTGGACATTGGATGGCATCACTTTTATTTGTATGTGTTTAGATTGTTATATGTATTCCTTTGCTGGTGTATGTGTGTGCTCTCATTTGTCTCTTAGTTGCTGTTTATGGGCACTGACCTTTGAGTCTTGGGTATTCAGTGTGTGTGCTATCCTTTGTTTCTTAGCCAGGGCAATGACATATTGTGCATGCCTATTTCTGCAGGCTACTTCTGCAGCTGGAGGCTGTCTCTCAGAAACCTCATCTATATGTGGTGTAGGTGCTGCCCCTGTCTGTGGTCCAGGAATGTGGGGTCCTTGCCCTTGCTGTCCCTATTGCAGTTGTTTCCTCAAGATGATACTGAGCAACATGGCACAGATTGCGAGAATTTCTGGATAGGTACCAGGGTCATACTACAGGGCACATCCTGATGTGTCTAGACAGTAGAAATGTGACTTCAGCATGACAAATACATGCTTTATGATGTTTTTAGTTTGAGCATGTGCATTGTTGTATCCTTCCTCTGTGGGTGTGTGCATTTCTGATGGGTGTCATGTGCACAGTTCCGGAACATAACCTGCCTCACCCAGGAGATGGCCCTGTGGAACATCACCCCTACCAAACCTTGTGTATAGCTGCAAGGTGTGTCATATGTGTGAGTCATGGAAACTGTCTGGATTGCTTGCACAGACACACTGAGGATGATCCCTTGGGCATTACAGAGAACCTGGTAGTTAACTGAGTGGAACCCTTTCCTTTTGATGTCTGTCCTTTCTTGTTCACTAGGAGGGGCTTTTATTTTATGTGAGTGGAGTCTGTGGTCCCCAGGACTTCAATGAAGTGTGCTATAGCATAGTATTCCTGTATTTTTCTTGCTCTCTCCTCTGGTGTGTTTGGAAATCAGATGTACTCCATTGTATGTTGTAGCATGGCATTATGAGAATGGGGAAATATTCTGGAAGCGGAGGCCTGTCACATCTCTAGTATACTGCCTGTGGGTACCTGGAATGTACCAGTAGCTAATATTTCCACTGGTATAGGTTCTCCGAAATTTCCCATGGGTCTGAGGTGGGAGTAGCAGAGGCTGCAGTATTCCTGTATTGTTTTGCTATCAACACTGCATTGCTCTATTTCAATATTATGCAGTCCATGATACGTTAAAAGGGGTCATCTTGGATGAGTTAATTAGCATGCAATTCAGCTGCTTATGCTTTCAATAGCATACTGCGCTGTTTACTTTTGTCTGGTGGCTCTACACGATATGTAGAACCAATATGCAGAACCATTTAATGAATACAAAATAGAGTTCTATCTTGTGCACGTTGTGGTGTGACACACACACGATAGCACAAAAATTAGAAGTCTGGCCCAGTAGTTTTCACACTGTAACATTTTTTATTAAGTTACTGTAGTCTGGAATATCTCATTTCAGTAAAAAAAAATGGAAATGTGCATTACATTTGTACAGATATCAAGATAAGCATATCTCTTTTGAAATGTAAGCATAAAGCAGAGTACTGAAATGCCAAAAAAAGAGTGAAAATGCAGGAGAAGAACAAGTATTGAACCACTCTTCTCCTTTAAACTTTCTTTTTTTGACAGGGGCAAGCCTCCTCCACCCCCCCAAACTTATATGTACCAACTCTGAGATAGCCATACCTCACAGACAAGGGAATATTCCAAGAAATGGCCATCTTGGACTTAGTATATGTAAGTCTGTTTTTTTTCAGCTATTCAGTCTTAGTATTTTGGAATTTGATAAAGTGGCTTCTGACATTTCAAATAGTTATCAAATAAACAGTTACACCTTACAATGCAGGTTTTAAATTTTGACAAAATGTTACTGCACAGCATTTTAATTTTATGGACATATTACCTTTATAAATTGTATGCTTTAATCTTGATATAAGGCAACATTTTTATACACTATGCCTTTAGTAGTACAGTTACTATTCCAAAATGTTGTTATACATACAATAAGTTGAGTTCCATAATGCAGCAGCTAAGATTGTGCATATAACTGTATAACATGCATAGTGACCAGCTGCCATAATGGTTAAGGTCTTTGCCTTCCATGTACAAGGTACAAAGTTTGATACTGACCTCTGGTGAATCCCTGTTTGTAGTCTGCATGTTCTTCCTGTGTCTCTGTGGGGTTCTTCCCACCTCTAAAAACATACTGAGTGCTTCCATCTCAAACTGACCAATGAATGAATGGAGTTCTGGGCTGCAGGACAGATTCTACATAGTGCTGTACAGGGGAAAGTATAACAGTTCAAGGAATTATTCAGTGCTCTAGCAGCTCAAAAAGAGGAGGAATAGGTGGAGTTGAAGAAAATGGCAGCACCTCAGAACAGCATGTGTGAGGACTACAGAACAGATATGTGGTCAAGCCACAAATAAGGTACATAAGGAACGCTGGTGGTGGAATGCAGAAATCCAGGAAGTTATCAAAAGAAAGAAGGAGTGCAGGGAAAAATGGGAGATAGAAAAGATGGACCAGGCTAGGAAGGAATACTGGCTGGCTACCAAAAAAGCTAAGAAAGCAGTTGCAATAGCAAAGAACAGGAGATTACAGGCACTGTAGCAGCTTCTGGAAAGTGACTCAGTGGGTGCCACAAAGAAACTATATCAGGTTGCAAGACAAAGAAAACTAAAGAAGATAGTCAGACAACCTTCATAAGGAATGCCAGCAACAACCTGCTCACCAGTCCACTGGACATCAAAGGCAGATGGAAGGAGTACTTCCTGCAGCTTCTGATTGAAGAAAACTGCACAGAAGCTGTACTGCCCCAGAAACAGCCTACATTGAGAGAAGAGGAGGAGCCCACCCTAGAAGAAGAATAGCACTAAGGAAAATGACGTCAAGGAATGCAGCAGGCTCAGATGAGGTCACAGAAGACATAATAAAGATGCTGGGTGAGAAAGGGGAGAAATGGTTCCTGAAGGATACTCATAGCAGTGTGGAGAGAAAGGTGCATCCCAGATGACTGGAGAATAAGCATACGCATGTCAGTGTACAAGAACAAAGGGGACATCTACAACTGTGGGCAGTACACAGGTATCAAACTCCTGTTACACTGCATGAAAGTTCTGGAGAGAGTGACTGATAAATGGATACACAGAGTAGTAGAAAGTAAAATGGGTGATGAACAGTTTGGATTCAGATCAGGATGCAACACAACTGATCCATCATTTGCAGTGAGTCCAATTGGGCATTCCTAGACTTGGATCTCATTAACAGAGACATAGGAAACCTCCAAACACTGGACCCTACCCAGTTTGGCTTTGTTAAGGGCAGATCATGCCTCCTAGACCTGGTGGACTTCTTTGAGACAGTTACCAAGGCTACAGATGAGGGAAAGGTGGTCCACACAGCCTACCTAGACCTCGCAAAGGCCTTCAACACCATTCCCCTCTCAGGTATTATAGACAAGCTCACCATCCTAAACATAAACCCCTACGTCATGAGATGGGGTGCCAACTGGCACATGGACAAAATCCACATGGTAAGAGTTGCGGGAGCTAGGTCTGACTCTAAACCGGTTACAAGTGGCGTTCCCCAGGGCTCAGTCCTAGGACCCCTCCTGTTTGGCATATACTTTTCAGAGGTACAGGCAAGCACAGGAGGACTATGGCTAACCAAGTTCACAGACAACTGCAAACTAGGGGCTATAATTGACTCTCCAGCTGACACAAACATCCTCCAAAAGAGTCTCACTGAGGCAGATACCTGGTGTCAAAACCATGGCCTCAAGCTAAATGCCAAAAAGTGCATAGTCATCCCCTTTGGAAAAAAAGTACCCACAAACTACCACATAGGTGGTAGTCCCCTAAATACGGAAGACGTAATAAGGGATCTGGGGACCCAAGTAGATAGTAACCTCTCCTTTGATAATCACATTGCCAAAGTGGTTAGAAAATCCTTCTATGTGGCCCACCTAATCACAAAAGGGTTTACATCCTGATCGAAAGATGTCATTGGGCCCCCTCTACACATCACTCATCAGACCCATCATAGAGTACAATGCCCCATTTGGGATGTACCTTACAAGACACATGCAACAACTGGAAAGACCACAGAAGTACCTCACCAAGAGGATCACTGGCCTCAAGCAGATGCCCTATGCAGCTCAACTGAAGAAACTCCAGCTGTACTCGGTTGCATACTGCCTACTCAGAGGTGATTTCTGCCTGATGTACAAGGCCATGTCCAACCCAGAATTGATGGACATGCTCCACCTAAAGAAAACCATATCTCCTCAAGCCACATGCTCCAGGGATCTAAACATCACCACAACAATAAACAGGACGTGCTGGAGGGATAGATTCCTGTCCCAGAGACTTCCCATGCTCTGGAACAAGATTCCAATCTACATTAGGCAGAGCTTCTCACTAACCCTCTTCAAGAGAAACCTTGACAAGTGGATGGGAAACAGAAAGTTTACCCCAGGAATCACTTCAATGGCTCTACTGGACAGAGGTACAGGGAACTAAACTAAGGGGGCAGCGAAAGCCAACACATTCCGGCTAGGCTTATAAATGCCTTTGGGCAGCTAGCCTAGTACCTGCCTATGAACCTATGGAGAAAGCATGTGATAAGGTCCCAAGAAAGCTGATTTGGGCAGTCCTGCGGTGGTTTAAAGTCCCAGAAACGTTGGTGCAATTAGTACAGGCTATATGCCTACCCTGTTCTTTTCATTAACTCTTCTATCTTCCTTACTAACAATTTCTTTCACCTTTTCGCTCTGTATTTCATTATTTCTATCCCATTGGATACTTATTTTTTAAAATACTCACTATTACTATAACTAAACATTAAACTGCCTCTTTTTTTATTATGTACTGTACTTGCATGTTTTAAAACATGTATGCCTCCTTTTTTCATTATGTACTGTATCTATATGTTGATTTGTACCTGCATTTTACACTGTATTGATTTCTGTCCTCTCTGATAATTTCTGTATTAACCAGAAATGTCCTTGTATATACAACTGAAGTTATTTTTTATATTTGCTGTTATTTTATCTGTGTGTCATGGAGCTTATCTCCCCGGGCCTCTACTGAAAATGGACATATATCCAGTTAGACTAGCCCGGTCAGCAAATGTAAAATAAAATAATAATAAATATACAACGATCAAATGACTGAAGTACTAACATTGTTCGGTCTCTCAGAGTGGTTGCCACTGGGAGTAAGGTGTGCAGCAGGGGTCAGCTCTAAGCCCACCACTGTTGATACTGATGATGGACTACATTAGCAAACAGATTGGTGGGCCAGAACAACAACATTGCTGTATGTAGACAATGTGGCATTACAGGCAGACTCTGAGCAAGAACTTCAGCAAAGGACATGGGAATGGAATGCAAAACAGAAGGCACATTGGATGAAACTAAGTATGGATAAGACAGTGGTAATGGTAGCAAACCGGGGAAATCAAAAGAAACTGAGAATTGAGATAGAAGAGAAAATAGTGGAACATGTTAATAGCTACAAGTATCTGGGAGGGGTGGTTGAGTAAAAGGGCAGTCTAAATGAAGGGGTCAAAGCTAGAATCAGAGGGGCTGCAGCCAACTGATAAATGGATACACAGAGTAGTAGAAAGTAAAATGGGTGATTTGAGCAATTTGAAAATTAGAGCATCAGGTATAGTGTATGACAGAAGAATACCAAAACAGTGGTGTGACCAGTACTACTGTATGGTATAGAAACCTGGGCAGTAAAGGCAGAGCAGATGAGAAAGCTAGAGGTGATGGAAATGAAGTGCCTGAGAAAGGTGGTAGGATGCACACTGTGGGACAGATGAAGAAATGAGGACATAAGAGCAGAAGCTAAAGTATCTATAAGATATAATATCTATTCAGGGACATATGCAGAAAAGCAGAAGACAATCTGGTGAAGACGACTTGGGACAGACAGGAAGAAGGTAAGAGGGAATGTGGGTATCCAGCAAAGAGGTGGATTTTTAAGCAATAAGAATCATTTAACAAAAAGCCTTTTATATTTGTATAATTTCCTACAAAAGTAGCAAATGTCTCAATTGACAACGAAAATAATACAGGTGATAAGGAGCAACCTTGTTTCATTCCCTTTAATATTTGAAATGAAGATAAATAGGAACTAATTTTAATGTAAGAAAGGGTATTCTTATATACCTTCATTATTAACTCAATAAAATCCAACAAGAAATTATATAATTTTAGTATTTTGTACAAGTATGGTCAACCAATAGAATCAAAAGCTTTATCTATATCTAAGCTTATGACTAAAAGTTCTCTTTTATATTTGTTTGCAATATCAATTAGAATTGACAGTCCAATAATGTTATCTTGTAATTTCTTATTTGATATAAACCTTGTTTGATCATTGTCAATTAAATCTGGCATTATATGTAGTCCTTTAGTTAATATGGACATTAATATTTTATAATCAAAATTTACAAGAGAAATGGGACAATAAGAGCATAATTTGGAATGTTTTCCTTGATCCAAAATAAGCAAAAATTAAAGAAAATTTCCAGGAGGGAATGCTTTTAATAAAACCTTTAATGTATTATCTGGAATTATTTTATATATTTCTGGGATTATACCATCTAGTCCTTGGGCCTTATTGTTTTTTAAGTTTTTAATTTGTTCTTTTACTTCTTTAAAATATATTGATTTATCTAAAATCATAACATGCTCTTTTGTTAATCTATTTTTGATATATTCTAGAAATGTATCTGTTAATTTATCATTTTAAAGAATGACCTTATCATTAACTGATTTATAATGATATCGGAAGATTTACTTTTTTAGGGATGTTATTTACTATTTAATTCATTTCATTGATATGATTCATATTATTTAGTTTTTTAAGATGTAATGGCCAATCTATGTAAATTTTTATGGTTAATGGAATATGATTGTAATTTAAGTTTTTCCAAGTTTATCGAAACTTTATAATTAAAAATTTCCTGATATTTCTGATTTAAAGCTGCCAATTCATAATTTGTAATTTTATCATTAGGTTTTAGATTGCTTTAATTTATCAATTTTAGCTTGTAAATCAGTCCATTCCCTATCCCATTCCTTTCTCTTTAAAAGATACCAACTTTTAATTCTACCATAAAGGCATGCTTTTAATGCATCCCATAATATAATATCTGAAACTTTTCCATTATTAAACGCTAAAAACAAATTTAACTCTTTTAAAATAATATTCTTGAAATCCTTTAGTATTTATGATTTAGGCCGGGATTCTCCAAAAACTCAGATCATCAGTTCTTATATTAAAGTTGAAAGTTATCACATTATGATCAGATAATGGACACAAAGTTATTAAAACTTCAGCTATCTTAGAGTATAAATTATTTGAACTAAATACCTTATCTATATTCATCTGGGTTCTAAACCTGTATGAATAATGAGTATACGTAAGGGAAGTTATCAATTTTATATCATATATATCTCTTAAATTCATTGTTTATGAAATGATTCAACTTTTTTGATGAAGCTGTTATCCTGGGTTTTTCATTCTTAGAAGTATTTTTATCTGATAATATATAGTTAAAATCCCTAGCCAAGATAATATCATCCTTTGCATGCAAGGTTTTACTATCTAAATACTTCTGAACTATTTTGGTTCCAGTTCCAGGTATCGAATATATATTAATGAATGTACAATATTTCTTATTAATTTACATCACAACCATACTCAACATACTATCTTTATCAGAATAAGTCTCTAAACCTTTAGGAATAGTATGAGAATTTTTCCACAATACGAGTGCCTCTCCTTTTAGATCTATAACATGAATCTACCAAGATTGAATAATCTTTAAATAATATTTTATCCAAATCTTTTTTTAGCAATTGTGTCTCTTGTAAGAAGACTATATGTGCTTTATTCATTTTGATAAATTTGAGTAAACTAGTTCTTTATATATTATTATTAATGATGTTAACATTTAATGATAAGCACTTGTACACAACATAAAATTTGAAACATTTACAATAAGATTTTGTATGTAGTAGATTGTATTGTTTCTAACACATTTTGTTAATTACAGAAGAATAAATTTAGCTATTAACCTTTTGAAAAAACTACTATTTACATTTTCAGTCATGGAACAAAATGTTCCTAGTTTGATGAAATTATCATTCAAACAACCTTCTATCCACATTTCATCACCCATAATTTCTCCATTTGCCACTACCACAAAGAATAAAACTAACAATGAAAAATTATGGAATGAGTAACTTACTTTTTTAACAATTTAATATCAACTTATTTAATTCCAGACTTAACTATTAATACTAATATAAATATGAGTAAGGTATCAAATCAAAAATTAGGTATGTAAACAAGTATAAATTAAGTCTAAATAAAAATGTAATTACTTCCTCCCATTCTTGTCCAATAAAAATGTAATTACTTCCTCCCATTCTTGTCCAATAATCATTAGTCAGGTAGAGTTCGATAACATTTATATACAGTGTATACTTGAGAGTTGCATGAGTGTACACCTGAACATATCTACCTTTCTACATCAGATATATATTTATGAATCCCGTTTGATCCAGTGAATTTACATTTCATCGAAACGTAAATTCACGACTTCACTTCCGCGAAAGTGCATTTTTTCAAAAATGCACTTTCGTGTAAAAAGAAACAAAATAAAAAAAACATAAAAGAAATAAAAATATGCAGTTTGCATGTAATGTTAGTTGTACATCAATGTTTAGTGTTGATGTACAACTAAGCAAATTATTGCAGAGATCGTGGTACAGTGGGGATAAGGGAATATTCCATTTTCCCCACTGTAGTGCGATCTCGGAGTGAGAATATTAAAGTGGGGGGTTGTGGAGGGCTTGCCTCCCTACATAATAGTGCTTAGTGTTGGTTTTTTTTTTGGTTTAGGTTTTATGTTTTTTTTACACAAAAGTGCATTTTTGAAAAAAATGCACTTTTGCGAAAGTGAGGTAGTGAATTTATGTTTCAATGAAATGTAAATTTGCTGGATCAAAGTCGATCCATATATACATACACATACACACACAGGTATACACATATACACACTCTCCAAGCATTTGAATCGTGCTGTAATTAAACAAAAAGCATCATATATTATAATGATCCCAATACATAATGAGCCTGGCTATTAAATACATATGTCACAACTTTGTAATTATAATATCTATCAGAAACAAAAAACGAGAGAAAATACATACTTTCAAATATTTCTGTCTAATTTTATCCAAACAGTAGCAATCTAAAGGATGCTTATATGTAAACCCTACATCAGACCCAAAGACTTTCTAAGTATATATTGACAAACCAACTCGAGTGGGCATAAACCCCTACATAACTCACTGGGTCTATATTACATATCCGAACATTTAAATGTTTGAATCGCCAAAGAGCGACCTTTAGTGATCGAACATTCAAATGTTCGAATATGTAACAAAACTATAAAAAAAAAGATAAAGGAAAGGGTTTAAGCAGGGGGGCAAACCCCCCGCGCCCCTCCACACCCCCACTACTTAAATATACCTACTCTGAGATTGCACTTCAGTGCACTACAGTGCAGAAACGGGAAATCTCCCATTCCCTACACTGTAGCATGATCTTGGAGTTGGCATATTTAAGTAGTGGGGGGTGTAGGGGGTGCAGGGGGCTTGCCCCCCCTTCTTATACCCTTTTCCCTTTTTTTTAATTTTTATTCATATTCGAACATTTAAATGTTCAATTGCTAAAGGTCGATCTTTAGCGATTTGAACATTTAAGCATTTGGATATGTAATATAGCCCCAGACAGGACCAAGGAAATCAGGACTGGTGAGACCACCTCCACTAACAGATCAGTCATTAGTGGGGTACCTCAGAGCTCCGTGCTGGGACTGATCCTCTTTGGCATTTACTTCTCAGAGGTGAAGGCTAATGTTAAGGGTTTTTGGCTGACCAAGTTTGTAGTTGACTGCAAATTGGGAGCTATCATAGATTCTCCTCATGACAGAAACATCTTGCAAAAGGGTCTAACACAGAAAAATGACTGGTTCCAAAGACACAGATTAAAATTCAATGACAAGAAATGCATTATACTGCCTTTTGGAAGAATGAACACCCAGGCTGATTACTCCATTGATAAGTCACCCTTATGAGATGACGAAGAAGTCAGGCATCTGGGAATATATGTTAACAGTAATATGGCCTTTGTCCAACACGTGGCCAATGTAATGAGAAAATCATTCTGTGTCGACCCAACTTTTAAGTAAAAGCACGGCATCAAGGTCTAAGGAAGTCTATTATCAGTTTATTTGGCCCTTTCAGGCCCATCATCTTGTACAATACCCCCTTCGGTATGTACCTGACCAGACACATGCAACAAACAGAATGCCTACAAAGTTTCTTACCAGTAGAATCCAGGGTATAAACACATTATCCTATATGTATTGTCTTACATCCCTATCTCTGTACTCACTCTCCTTCAGATAACTGACAGGCAACCTATGTCTGGCATACAAGTCATCCTCAGATCCATCTCTGATGGACCTTTTCACATCCACAAAATGAACACCATCAGAACCACTAGATCCAAGGATTTAAATTTTGCTTTAGACATAAATAGGACATGTTGGCAAGACAGACATTTGACTCAGAGGATCCCCATGCTCTGAAACAGGCTCCCCATCCATGTAAAACAGAGTCCATCCCTAACCCTATTTAAAGAAAAACTCCACCTTAGAACTCAAAAAACATTTTTTATTGTATCTTTGTTTTGCAAGCTATTTAATGCCTCAAAATCACTCCAAATGCTTCTTTTACAATTTCAATGTGTTTCCCGCAAAATGGTAGCTGATGGGGCCTGCCTTGGTAATGTGATCTTGTTTTCTTGTTTTCATTCCTTCTTCCCAGAATACATTTCAAATCCTCTTTATATGAGTCATGCTAGACATAAGGAAATGGTGTTGTTTTCTTATTCCAATAAGATTGAATGGCGGGAGTGTGAATCACTGTCATCTAACACACCTTCTGTAACAGAGCTGCTTCTATGTTTCTTTGAGTGAATCTCATTTATGTATCTGTCAGAGCTTGTTCTACACTATAAATAGCTGTTAGCTACTTACAGCAAAAGAAAGTAGGTAAATAGCAATCTTTTGTAAAGGGCTTCTTTTGTAGTTGTAAAGGAATTGACAGACCTTCCCCAACACTCTCACCCTGAGGTGTGAAAACTCTCACTGCAATAAATGATCCTTGCTGTATAATGTACAGGTGTGTGACCACTAATATTGGAAAAGACTCAAAAGTCTGTCTGCTACTTCCCAATACCTTCAGTGGGAAGTTTTTCTTTCTCAATGAGAAAGAGGGAAAAATATAAAAAATAAAAAAAATGTACAATAAACTGGTTGCATAAGTGTGCACACCCTTAAACTAATACTTTGTTGAAGCATCTTTTGATTTAATTACAGCATTCAGTCTTCTTGGGTAGGAGTGTATCAGCATGGCACATCTTGTCTTGGCAATATTTGCCAACTGTTCCTTGCAAAAGCACTCCAAATCTGTCAGATTGCAAGGGCATCTCTTGAGCACAGGCCTCTTCATGTCACCCCACAGATTTTCTATTGGATTTAGGTCTGGGCTCTGGCTAGGCCATTCCAAAACTTTAATTTTCTTCTGGTGAAGCCATTATTTTGTTGATCTGGATGTATGCTTGGGGTCATTGTCATGTTGAAAGGTGAAATTCCTCTTCATCTTCAGCTTTCTAGCAGATGCCTGAAGGGTTTGGGCCCAAACTGATTGGTTTTTGGAACTGTTCATAATTCCCAACACCTTGACTAAAGCCCCAGTTCCAGCTGAAGAAAAGCAACCCCCAAAGCATGATACTGCCACCACCATGCTTCACTGTGGTGATGGTGTTCTTTTGGTGATACAAAGTGTTGTTTTTGCACCTAACATATCTTTTGGAATTGTGGCCAAAAAGTTCAACCTTGGTCACATTTTCTCACATGCTTTTTGGGAGAAATAATGTATTGTTCTGCAAATGTTAGCAGGGCCTGGATTTTTGTCAGTTAAGAAAAGGCTTCCATCTTGCAAACCTACCCCATAGTCCAGACATATGGAGAATGTGGGAGATTGTTGTCACATATAGTACACAATCTGTACTTGCCAGAAATTCCTGCAGCTCCTTCAGTGTTGCTGTAGGCCTCTTGGCAGCTTCCCTGACCAGTTTTCATCTTGTCTTTTCATCAATTTTAGAGGGATGTCCAGTTCTTTGCAACGTCACTGTTGTCCCACATTTCTCCACTTTCTGATGACTGTTTTCACTGTGTTCCATGGTATATCCAATGCTGTGGACATTTTTTTGTACCCTTCTCCTGACTGATACAACAATGAGATCCCTTTGATGCTTTGTAAGCTCTCAGTGAACCATGGCTTTTGCTGTAGCAGGCAACTGAGTAAATATCAGGAAAAATCCTACTAGGACAGCTGAACTTTATTTGGGGTTAATCAGAGTCTCTCTAATTGATGGCAGGTATGTACCCAAGAAGACTAAATGCTGTAATTAAATCAAAAGGTGCTTCAACAAAGTATTAGTTTAAGGGTGTGCACACTTATGCAACCAGCTTATTGTACATTTTTATTTTTATATTTTCCCCTTACAAATTTGTTTGTTTTTCAGTTGAACTGTACAGGCTATAGGTGACATTAAGATGGGAAAAGTTTTGAAATGATTTATTGTGGTCTCATTTTTTATATAAAAAAAAACTGGCATTTTAACAGGGGTGTGTACACTTTTTATATCCACTGTATATAATACACACGCATGCACAGATTCCATCTGTGTGTGTATATATTTGTGTGCATCTGTATATATGTGTGTTGTGTACAGATACACATACATACATACACACACACACACACACACACACACACACACACACACACACACACACACACCCACACCCATATGTTAATGCATGTCTGACTACTTACAAAAATATCTATTGCATATTTCTGCCTAGATGTATTCACGCTGCACTGCATCCCACATATAGTATTATACATTCTACATTTTATATATATATATATATCTATCTATCTATATATATATATATATATATATATATATATATATATATATATATATGGGTACCCTTCACATGGTTGACATTTCATAATGTCGAAGACCATATGACCAAGACCATATGATCCACATTTGAAATGTCGACCATGCGGAACCGGCATCTCCGTACATTGCGGAATGGAAAGATTTCCATCATCCGCACTGTGGTGCGATCTCGGAGTTGGTATATTTAAGTTCTGGGGGGGGGTGTAGAGTCCCCAGTGGGTGCAGGGGCCATAGCCCCCGCTAGCATGGTGAAGGTAAGTTTTTGTTGTGTGTTTTTTTTTTTTTTAATTTCATGGTCAATATTTCGAATGTCGATCATATGGTCTTCGACATTCTGAAATATATATATATATATATATATATATATATATATGCACACACACACACACAATGTGTGTGTGTGTGTTTATGTGAACTGTGGACTACCTACTATTTTATAGTAAGTATTTTAAAGTTCAATTTTTAATAATGAACTAGGTGCATAACATATTTCAAGGAGTGAACTTCACACCCTCCACACTGCGAAGTTCTGCTTGGTTTGTTTTTGACACATTATAGGTTGCATACTGGGTTTTCTGAGACTTTGAGGAATACCATAGATTTTACTTTTTGGGTTATGTATATACACGCATATACAGTTACACAAAATTTCCATTTTGATTTGCTTTTATTTAAAAGACATGAAGTACACACATACAGGCATACAATCTGTTTCTCTGTTTTACACACACACACACACACACACACACACACACACACACACACACACACACACACACACACACAGTTAGACCTGCATTTTAACCCTGTTAGCATACTTCTGATTTCCTTTTCTTAATGTTTTTAATGCATGGGCACATAGCAAATGCATGTTGAAGCATATTCAGCTGTATATTACGGTTGTCATCAATAGTCACATTTCCTTGTGGACTGGAAAATGCTCATGCACTCTACCATGGTAAGGACTGACTCGAGGTCAGTGGGAGTCTCCTACCATGGACCTGTGTGTATCAGATATGCACCACCCTCTGGAAGGATGTTACAATAAGGCATTAAAGACCTTTATAAGCATAAAATACCGTTTTATAAACAGTATCAGTGCACCTAGTTGATATGGTTGCCACCATACCTCTCAACCTGGAAACATCAAAAATCTGGACAAAGGCCCATGAAAAATAGGTACAAATCTGTATTCCGATTAACATAAAATTTGCATACATAATTATGTAACCCCACCCACGCCAATGGAATTGTGGGATACCACATTTCAACCGCAAACTGAACAGAACCAAAATATGGTCCCGAGCCAGACCCAGACCCAGACCCTGTAGTAAATGGTAACCTTTTTTTTTGAAATGTGTAGCAATGATGTTCACTGGGAAGGGAGAAGATTATGAACCTTAGGATTTTGTTTTTGGTGACTTGCAGTATGTGGATTTTGTGGTAAAAATAGGGCATTTAATGGTAGGCAATATTCTAATCTTAGCAAAAGAATATTATAGTTTTCTAGTACCTCTAAAAATCATTCTCTATGACCTACTGATCAGTGGTGTAGCTAGAGTTTGTGGTTTGTGCCACCTGGGGCTGTCTTTCAGTTTGCCGCCCCCCCCCTCACAAAATCATGGTTGAATGGGGCCCCCATACACAGCCCTCCCTCCTGCAACCATTCCAATGTCCCATTACTTGGCTATTTCGCCCCATTTACCATAAACACTGAAATGTGCATACTGCATTACTTCTACATTTGGATTTCATTTACAACTTGTATTTTAAAGCCAAAGAATAGAATACAGACCAACCACCACTGCTAAAACCCTTTAGTCATTTGCTTTATTTTATTTATTGCAAAACTTTTACTTTACATTTTATAGCACAAACACTAACTGCTAAACAAAGCAATACAGTCTCACAATGAAAATACATTTAGCATTAAAACTTCTCTTCCCTTGAAACTCACATTCATTGAAACAGCATTAAAACCAGGGTTTGAGTCTGGGTAATCCTAACTACCAGTTATACCTAACTGGGGCATTTTACACACACACACACACACACACACACACACACACACACACACACACACACACACACACACACACACACACACACACACACACACACACACCTGAACTACATTCAAAGCCTGAGCCCCTTACACTTGATTAATAACAGCAGGGTGTAAACATCAATGCATAAAACTTCTCATAATTCAAACTAATAACAGCTCTCACTTAATATGGGCAGTGCAGTACACACTTGACAACTGAGCCCTTTGCAAAGGAACTAGCAGAATGCAAGAAAAAATACTGGCTGGTTTGTATTTGTGTTCTTAATAACAGCAGTGAAAATTTATATAAAAACAAAAAACTCTCTCGACTGAACTACAAACTAATAACAGCTCTCAACGTTTCACTTAATTGCAAAGGAACTAACAGAATGCAAGAAAAAAAATAGCGGACCATTTGCATTTGTGATTTTGTGCCCTTAATAACACAGCAGTACAAACTTGCATAAAAACTTCTCATCTGAACTACAAACTAATAACAGCTCTCACAGTCTCACTTAATTGCAAAGGAACTAGCAGAATGCAAGAAAAAAATATCGGACCATTTGTATTCATGATTTTGTGCCCTTAATAAAGAAGCAGAACAGACTTGCATAAAAACCTCCCGTCTGAACTACAAACTAATAACAGCTCTCACAGTCTTCCTTAATTGCAAAGGAACTTGCACACTGCAAGAAAAAAAAAATACCAGATCGTTTGTATTTGTGATTTTGTGCCCTTAATAACACAGCAGAGCAGACTTGCATAAAAAAAACTCTCATCTGAACTACAAATTAATAACAGCTCTTACAGTCTCACTTAATTGCAAAGGAACTTGCAGACTGCAAGAATAAAAAAATACTGGACTGTTTGTATTTATGATTTTGTGCCCTTAATAACACAGCAGAACATACTTGCATAAAAAAAAAACACTTGTCTGAACTACAAACTAATAACAGCTCTCACAGTCTCACTTAATTGCAAAGGAACTAGCAGAATCCGTTTCTATTTGTGCCCTTAATAACAGCAGGTCTGCTACACACAGACTTGCAGTACATAAAAAAAACTCTCGGAGTCGTCTGAACTACAATAATAATAATAATATTATAATAATGTTATAATAATAACAATAATAATATCTGTTAATAACTGCAGTACACACTTATTACAGCTGAGCCATTTGCAAAGGAACTAGCAGGGACCAGGGTGCAGACAGTACACTCGAAAAAACTCTCTTGTCATACATAATATACATGTAACGACGTAAGCACAGTTAAAAAAAAAATTAGTGCTAGAATATTACCGGACCATTTGTAAGGCGGTAAGCACTAAACGGTCTTGTACAGAATATACATGCAACCACAGTTCAAATCAAATTAAACATCAACACTACAAAAATACCAGACCGAGACCGTTCCTAAGAACTAAACAGTTTCTTTTTTTTTTTTTTGCCTTACCGGAGCTGGGGAAGAAAGAACTTCTGCTGCGGTAAAGTTAAATTAAGTAATAACTGAATTCTGACAGGCTGTCTCTCGACCTTGTGCTGACGTCATTGCGCATGCCTTGCATGTGGTGACGTCAGGAATGGTCCCGGGAAATTCGGAAATTAAAGGGGCCACGCGGGAATTTTTGGCACCCTAATATTTTGCCCTCAAAACTGGTATTTACCGAGAAATTCGGTATGGTTGCCAATCGTCTCTCTTTCTACAGTTCTGTCCTTTGTCTGTGTGAGGGGGGTACTTGAAAATGGTGAATGTGTTGATACTTTACAAGAAAAAAATATTTTCTGACTTTTCTCTAAATGTCACAGAAATATTTAATATTACATTTAAGTTATCTTAACATATAAACTATTATAAATAACCAACACTGAAAGCTTAGCATTTCAATACTGTGATGCTGCTTATGTAAATTTGTCAGAAGCGGTAACAGCTACCTTTAAACCCATCACTGATCTAATTGTTTTGTTTTGCTATGAAATGGGGAGTGTTAAGTTTTCCTCTTCTCTGCAATAAAAACAGTGGTTTCCTCTTCTCTGCAATAAAAACAGTGGAAAACAGTTCCACAGCTTTCTGTCTTTTTTTTTATAGCAGCTGCTATGCTCCTGACAGTAGCAGGATTAATTGCCCATCTAAGACTGACAGCAGTACCTGGCTGGGTAAACTACAGCTTTATCTTTGTCTGTGGTATACAGGCAGAGACAGATCCCTCTGCAAACTATGTGAAAAGTTAAGCTTAAAAAAGTAAGTGGGCTTTCCCCTTCCTTTGATTCCAAGACAAGAAAATGAAAGTTTTAAAGTACAAGCAGGTTTCTGGTACCTACACAATACTGAACCCATACTGCAGGGAGAAAAGCATCCTAAGGATCAAGTTAAACTGTAGGGGAAGACAAGAGTTTTCCTTTAAACGTAACCTAGACCAAATGGATGGGAAATCAAAAATTCATCTTGGGTATGGCCCCCATGTCTCTGAAAGAGAGTGGTAGACAGTAATTATGCCCAAACTAACTTACCCCCCCCCCCACATAACCTTTAGAAACTTCCTAACATACTCCCTCCTAATAAACTCGTATGATACATAGGGACACAACTGAGGTAGGTTATGTGGCTAGGCTTATAAAGGCCCTGGTGGTCATTAGCCTAGTATATACCTATGAACCTTTGGGTAACAGAGCCACCACAGCTTTCTTCCAAGATGCTGCTATTCCCCTCCTTCGTTTTAAAATATTGTTAAACAAAACCTTCCAGATACTTATCACATTTTCCCTTCTAACTTGCATACCTCTATAGGAATAACATCTGTTCATGAAGACTTCCGTGTTGATTGATTACAGATCAACATTTTTATCTCATCTTCTCTGGTCTTAACTATTAATGGTTATGCCTTGTCTTCTTCTAACCTTGGCATAATTATGTCTTCTATACATATATCAATTTGTGCCATTTCTTGGTTTCATCATTCCTCTGCTTTATGCAAATGTTTACACAAATTTTTGACATAGATATGGTACCCCTACAGGGTTTTTAATTATTGTCCTTGTCATATTTTCCCTGTGAAAATTCTGGGTTTCTTATACTCTGTGTCATTGAGGCATGCTTATGAAAACAGACAGGGTCCTTTTTACTTTCTAACCACAACCCAAATCTAGCTCATTTTATAACTCCAGTGTCAATTCCCTTCTCCTGATTTTGGTTCTGGAGCTCCATGTGAGGATAACTGCCTTGCTCATCCCCATTTTTATGCTAAGTGGATATCGAGTTCTGTGTTGATTGCTAATATTTAACTAATAGTACATCTCTTGTTAAATCCAGGGTTGTAGCCAGAGGATGCAACAGTTTCCTAGAGGGGATATTCTTTTTTATCACCATGAATGTATATTACACCCACTTTTTGACTGTTACCAATCTTTTTTAACACCTTTATTAAATTATCACTTAAGACATAGGCAAACATACATTAACAAAAATAAACCATTTTAACATGTTCCATTTAAATACAATATACATCACATATATTTTCTTTGCTACCATCATCAGCACCTCATAAAAAAAAACTGCTGAATTCATGCCTTTCCTTAAATCTCACTCCTCCTAACCATTATTATGCATGTATTGTTCTCACAATTTCCATTTACTACTAAGTAATCTGCTCCTTCTCTTTTGTAAGGATCCCTCTTCCAGTTCTTTTATCTCTTTTATAATATTCCATACCTCAGATACAGTACACTTTGATTTCCATTTTCTAGTAATTGCTTTTTTGGCAACCAACAGAATTAAACTTAATAAGGCATTACAATGTGTAGGCAATTCAGATCCTGTATCCCAGCTCAAAAGAATCATTTCCATACTTACAGCTATTTGTTCACCCAATATTTCTGATAAAGAACTCTGTAGGGAATTTTTTTTAAAATCTACCAATTCACTACTCTTCCAAAATATATGTTCCCAGTTACTGCTTTCCTCTCCATCAATATTTGCTGAGGAAAATTATTTGAAATCTGCTTGGGGTATAAAAATACCTATGGAAACACTTCCAAGGAAAGATCCTAAACTTCTGGACTTGGTTGCATACTTGGGAGCCATACATATGACTTTACATATACTTTTCCAGTCTCTCTTCCCAATCTTTTTTAACCTCCTTTCATTTAAAATCCCCCTATTTCATTATCATTGCCTGTTCTTGGAGATCAAGCCCTGGTAGGGAGGGCAGTTTCTAGCCTACAATCCAAATGTCTTCATGGCCTCATCCAACTCGGGTCTATAGTAGCACATCGAAGTTTCAAAACGTCGAATGTTCTAATATCGACCTGTATTCAGTGAACGCTGAAAATAACGAAGCTACAGAAAATCGTTTTCCTAGGGAAAGAATTCGGTTGTCCGTTTCTGTTGCTTCGGTATTTTCAGCACTGTGGTGGAAAGTTACGGGTCAGGTTCAGGTAAGTGTGTGATTGAGCACGGGTTAGGTTAGTTAGGGTTAGGGTGTGGGTTAGGTATGTGTGCGATTGTGTGGACATGAGGGTTAGGGTGGGTTAGGTGAGGTAGGGTTAGGGCATGGGTTAGGTATGTGTGCGATTGTGTGGACATGAGGGTTAGGGCGGGTTAGGTGAGTTAGAGTTAGGGCGCGGGTCAGGTAAGTATGCGATTGTGTGAACATGAGGGTTAGGGCGAGGTAGGTGAGTTAGTGTTAGGGCATGGGTGAGGTGAATGTGCGATAGTGATGAACCTTAGGGTTAGGGTTTGGGTTAAGGTAAGTGGATAGTTAGTGGTGTATGTATAGTTTAGTGTAGGGTTAGGTGTAAGATTTTAGGTGTATGTGTGTGGACTGTTGCTTGTTTGGTGTGCTTGTGTTGCATGTATTTTGGATCAGCAAATTTTTTCCCTAGGAAAAAATTCGCTGTTCTATATGTTCGATGTTTTCAACTTTCGTTGAACAGGGTTCGATATTTGAACATTCGAAGTTTTGAAACTTCGATGTTCTAATATAGACAACTCTATTACTTTTCCTGCTTGAGTTATTTTCTCTCAATATCTTGGTTCCTTTGACATGTTTCTCCAGCAAATTATAGCCTCCACTTGCCAATTTTCTGTAGCCCTAATTGCAGTGATCTCTATGGGCAACATCTCCTTTCTCCATTCTTGTACTGGCTTAGTTCTTACAATACGTTCTCCTACTTCATGAATATAATATTCTGCAAGGTTGTTATTCTCCTTAAGGATGTGCTTCCAAAATCCCACTTTCTATTTCTTGAACTTCCCCTAGTGTCATCATCTCTTTCCACTTTGAATTATAACCTTCCACTTCTTTTATCTATAATAGCCTTAACTGTGTAGCTGTAAAGTATCTCTTCAAATCAGGTAAACCTAAACACCTTGGTCTATTGGAAGATCAACTTACCCTCTGAATGCTTGCCCTCTTTCACTTTCAGATAAATTCATTCAATTCTTTAATATATTGTTCACAACTTCTCCTTGGTTGATAAAAGTATGCCTGATGCATACACAAAACTAAAGGGACTAAAAACATCTTCATTATTTGTTTCTTACTGTCCATATCCATAAATAAGAGTTTCCAGTTTCTCAATTTTTTTATTATCTTTTTAGTCTCTTCCTACATATTCTTAGCTGCCATAACAGAATTATTTTTTATCCATACCCCTAAATACTTCCATCTTATCGTGTCTCCATAAATATGGGTATTGCTGAATGAATTTGTGTATGGTTACATAATTTACAGCCATAGTCCTTGTTTTATTTTCATTAATTTTATATCCTGAAAAGACATGAAATGGTCTCAAAATGTTCACAACAATGAGATGTCCTTTTCTTTATAATCATAGTTTAAAATTGAAATGTGTCTATATGAAGTTGCATCTGAAGGCTCTTTGCCATCTTTTAGGCAACACAGCCAAAAAAGCTTTTTTTCTAAGATATTGGTGCTTCCCTTTCTTTTAAAATACTGTTAAATAAAATCTTCCAAGGTCTTTAGCACTTTATTTCTTTCTAATTTCCAAACTTCCACAGTAACACCATCTGCTCTTGGAGACTTTCCTGAAGATTGATTATACATCGTTGTTTTTATCTCATCACCTCCTAGGTTAACTGTTAGTTGTTGAACCTCACCTACATCTAACATTGGCATAATTAAATATTCCATAAATATTTCCATTTGTATTCTTTCTTGATTTCCATATTTCCCTGCTTTAAACAAATTTTCACACAACTTCTGGAATATCTCTAAAACCTCTACAGGATCTCTAGTTATTTTTCTTGTTATAGGTTCACTAAGTTTGGTGACAACCCTTTCAATGTTCTAATGCCTAATTTGTTGTGCTAAAAGTTTTTGTGCTCTGGAGTAGTTGTCAAAAATAGTTGCTTAAGTACAATCTTTCTAAAGTCATTAATATTATCTGACATCTCCCTTATTTTCTCTTTAGCAGTCTGCATTTCCTCTGTCTCTTTTCTGTGACATTTCCCTTATTCTGAAATAATTTAACCTTTGTCAGCCACTGTAAGTAATTTCAATTACTTCTTAGCCATATCTCTTTTATTTCAACCCCAATTTTAAGCTCCATTTTCATTTTATCCCAGTCACTAACTATAACTTTTGAAGCTATTTCTGTCTTTCCTAATAACTCTAGAATAATTTTCACTACTCAGTCCTTCAAGTCATCTCTTTTTTAACAGATAGGTGGGAAAGTGCCATTATCTTATTTTTATTTCATTACCCTGCATTTTTATCTTAGTTTTTATTGCTGCATGATCAGAAATAGTTACGGAATGTGTGTTAAAGCTTTCAATGAACTGTGCATGCTCCTGTGAAATATAGTTTCTGTCTAGTCTAGCCCAATTATTGTACCTTGGAGAAAAATATGTAAATTCTGCCCAAGTTCTTATTACTGAGTGCGCATCTTCCATATCAAATACTTTCATAAATGTCTTTAGAAATCTACCCTCTTTTATTACACTGTCCCTTCTAGATCCTTGATGCATCCTCATTATTGCAAATTAAATTCCATTCCCCACCTATAAATAATATTCCCTGCTGAAAGTTAATTATTTCTCCCAATTTTTTCTTAAGTTCCATAATAGCAGTTTTCATTAGAATATAAGTACATGCCATTGTAGTCCTCCTCCATTGCCAATAGCCCTTTACTACCACAAATCTACTATTTTGTCTTTTTTCTCTCACCTATTGCTATTGTAGCCCATCCAGCAATTAGTATAATTACTCTTCTTCCTCCATCCCTGACGTTTTGCTGAATATTCATTCTGAAATCCTCTCTTTGTCAAATTCACATGCTCATTTATATTTCTGAATGTATCTCCTGCAGCATTGCTATTTGCACTCTGCATTTCTTAATATAATTCAGTACTCTTTCCTTTTGTATCTATACTTGTAAGGTCATTCATGTTCCAGGATAATATGGACAGCATATCATGATCAAAACCTATTGTTCCCAGGTGTTATACTTGACATTTTTTTTAAATGTATATTTCCAGCTTTTATGTTACATGCATATACTAATATTTGGCAAGCTGATCTTTTGTACAGTTGTTACTTCTCATCTCCATTTGAGCCAATGTCACATTTTTCAAGACTTTTTGTTTTAATGACAAGTTCAAACAAAAAATAGATACATTTTCAGAATACCCCCATCCACTATTAACTTGGACTAGACACACAAAACTACGTACATCTTCAAAAATGAAGTTTAACCCTCCAGAAGGGAGCACCTGCCCCAAATTGACAGCTGTACCTACAGGCATTATCTAACTTAAAATTAAAGTTACCAATGCTAAAGTGCATGCTACAGCCTGTGCTCCCAGTTGCACAGATTGCAGTCTGTACTTTCCCTATCCTCTTCCCCTCGCAGATATGAAAAACAGCTTGTAGGCTTTCAGAAGACATTAACTTTTAGCCATAAGAAAAGGTGTAATGGATATCTTTAAATAAAACTAAATTGCACACTGTTCTATTAAATGCATTAAAGTATTAAGTAACTAAGTTGTTACTTCTTATTCACTTCCTATAATTTCAAACTTAAAATTTTCACTGAACTGCTTATCATTGTACCTTTAAATTTTGCATTTCCCTCAGCAAAGTATACTCAGAATTCTCAACATTAACTGCTTGCACATACAGGAAAGCTTGTCTCCATGAAAATGTACTCAGCAATGAGTCTTTGTAAATTTCTCTCAGAAAAGAATGTGCAGCTGCCCTCAAACATATTGACTCCACTGAATATTTACCAGTGGAAAACAAACAAGCTAATATCTTTGCAATTCTAAGAAGCTTATCATTTTCATGGCTTTCATCATTTTGTCTTATTTTTAAAGCCTACATGCTTACAAAAACACCTATTTACAGCTTGATCCATATGCAGTAATCTATTCATTCACCCTTGTAAGAGTAAAGGAGAAAATATCCTAACTCTACATAGAACATAATCAATGCACTTTTATCCCCCAACCCTAACCTCATCCCAGCAGCCCAAGATCACAGCATATGAACATAAACTTGATTTTGTTCATCCTTTTTCCCTTGTTATATTGTAAATCCTTTAGTTATAAGAAATAAAAAAAGTACTTGTTTACTTTAACATATAACACTTAAACACTCACTGGAAAGACTCCCTCACATTTGAGATGCACCTGACTATACAATACACAAAACTGTTTTACTACATACAACATGCAGTCCATATAATGAAATTTTTGTACAAATACTAAGAACAAATTTTTTTACTTGCAGTTAGTTTTCTGCCTTTTAGTGTCCTTCTAAATATTAATGATATAAAGTGGGGTATGTGCTTTAAAGTCCACCCACAGGTTTAACAAAATCAAAAAAGTCCAGTGTTTTCCAGCCACTTTTTCCTTGCAAAACTATACTTCACAAATGTGATAAGATGCTTTATGGTCAAAACAGCCGGATATCTGGTAAAGTATTGGAAATATTTTGGAATTTTTATGAAAATCTGTATAAAGCAGAGAAATCTGGAAATCAAGAAAAAGAACAAATGGAAAGGTTTATGAAAGAATGAAATATGCCAAGGTTAGAGGTAGATGAGGCTCAATTACTAACAGGATAGGAGGCAATAAGATAAAAATGGTGATGCATAACCAATCTACAGGAAAGTCTCTAGGAATAGATAGCATTCCTGGAGAAGTTTGGAAGCTAGGAGGGAATAAAGTGAAAAACATCTGAAAGGTTTTAACAGTTTTTTAAAAGGAAGAGAAGCACCAACATCCAGGAAGAAGTGGTGGTGACTGTAATGCCCAAAGGTGGTAAAGACCCATCAGATCCAGCTTCATATATGCCCATTCTGATCCTAAACCATAATTATAAAATGTTTATGTCTATAATGGCTAAAATAATGGCAAAAGTGATGCAAAAATTGATAGATATGGATTAAAGTGGTTTTGTGGAAGGGAGGCAAACATTTGACAACATTAATAGAACAATGATGATCAAGAGGGAAGCAGAATGTAAGAAAATAACATCATTGGTGGTGGGTCTTGATGCAGAGAATGTATTTGACAGAGTAAGCTGGGATTTTATGAGTAGGGCAATGGAAGCATCTGCAATCCCTGGTAAAATTATAAGGTTGTTTAGGAAGATATATGAGGGATCTGAGGTGAAAATTAAAGTAGGGTGCCCTCTCTGATAAGTTTTCCTTGAGAAGAGGGACCAGGCAGCATGTCCTTCTTCCCCTTTTGTTATTTGTATTACATTTAGAACTGGCAAAGAAAATAAGGGACACAGAAATTCAAGTTTACCATTGGTATGGCAGTCAAGAAAAGCTGGCTTCATTTGCAGATGATATTACTTTATACATGATAAAACCAGAAAGACATTTCAGTGTTATGGAACATTCTGAGACAGGTTTAACTCTTTCTGGGATACAAAATTAGTGAAGATAAAACAAAAAAAGAAGTTATGTCTTACCATAACGTTCCATCCGTTTTGTTGATCTTCATTCATTACTGATGGGTTATCGGTTCCATCCTCAGAACCGAGCTGGCCAAATATCAAGCTCGTGTCAGCCAAAAACTCTCGAGCCAAGGTCTTACCCAGAATGCTCTGCTCCCTGTTACCTCAGATCGAGTTTGCAAGTTGATAGACAAAAGTAGAGGCTACCTCTGGTCATAACAGACCTACAATAAAGGAGTATATGAGATCAACCAGGAACATCTGGAGGGGGACGGAGGGTGGGAAGTAATGAATGAACGAAGATCAACAACACAGATGGAACGTTATGGTAAGACATAACTTCTTTATCTGATGTTGTTAATCTTCGTTCATTCCTTACTGATGGGACAGAGTCCCCAGCTACCTGTATCCCTGGGTGGCCCTCATGGAAGGACATTCCTGAGCACCATGGAGCCAAAAGAAGCTCTACCTCTGGAGGCCAAATCCAATTTGTAATGAAGAATAAAGATATGAGGTTTAGCCAAAGTTGCAGCTGAGCAAATATCATTGAGGGAAGCCTTAGCATGGAAAGCTGGTGAAGTTGCCATAGACCTTGTAGAATGTGCTTTAACTCTGTGAGGCAAGATGACATTGTTTTTGTTGTAGATAAAGGTAATACAATTTCTCAACCATGAAGCCAAAGTAACTTTTGTCTTAGTCCAGAAAAAGCCAGGAATAGTTGGTCTGATTTACGGGTAGATTTTGTTCTGTCTAGATAAAGTCGTATTTGCCTATGAATGTCCAAGGAGTGCAGGGAATACTCTCCCTTCTTAGAGTGGTTAGGAAAAAATACTGGAAGGTCAATAGATTGGTTGATAGACCACTCTCACACCACTTTTGGTAAAAAGGAAGAATTAGTTCTCAGTGATATCCTATCCTTATGGAAGATAAGATAGGGAGGTTTGATGTATAAGGCTTAAAGTTCTGACAAGCGTCTGGCCGATGGGAATGCAATCAAAAACAAAGTTTTCCAAGAAAGATATTTTACATCACATGAAGATGCAGGTTCAAAGGGGGGAGCTGTTAGAGCTTGCAGAACCAGTGCCAAATTCCAAGGTTGTACTGGTTCTCTAAAGAGAGGTTTTAAGTGGAGAACCCCCTTCAAGAAGGTTTTACAGAGTCTATGCGACATAAGCAAAGAATCCTAAAAACCCAATGTTGAAATTGTAAATGGCAGCTAAATGCACATGAATAGTAGAGGCAAGACACCCCAGAGTAGAAAAGATGTGATAAGTAATCCAAAAACACCAAAACTGGGGATGTTACCCTGGGGATCACTTCAGTGGCTCTGCTGGACAGAGGCACAGGGAACTAATCTAAGGGGGTGGCAAAAGCCAACACATTTTGGCTAGGCTTATAAATGCCTTCGGACAGATAGCCTAGTACCTACCTATGAAAATGGGTCTAATTGTTTATTCGCTGCCCATAGAGAAAACCTTTTCCATTTATTGAGATACATTAGTCTGGTAGACGATTTATGAGATGCAATAAGAATATTGTGCACAGGGGACAAGAGGTTTTCTTGCCTGGCAATCATTGGAAGTGGAGAAACCAAGCTGTCAGTTTCAGGGTTGTTAGACTGGGGTGAATCAGACCCTGTGGATGGGGGATCAACGTTGGGGATGGATTGAGGATCCACAGTTGATCTAGCAGGTGAGGCCAGAGGAAGGGGAACCAGACTTGTCGAGGCCAATATGGAGCAATGAGGATCACTTTGCTTTCCAATGGTTGTGCTTTCTTCAGAAATTGGGAGATGAGGGGAAGAGGAGGATAACCTTAAAGTAGACCCAAGGACCAAGCGTGGACTAGATTGCAGAGGCAAATAGGTCACAGCAAGGCTGGCCCAAGCGGTTGAAGATTCTTGCCGCTATCATAGGGTTGAGGGACCACTCGTGAGGTTGTAGAATGCACCTGCTCAATTTGTCAGCTATCACGTTGGAGCTCTCAGGAATGTGCATTGCAGTTGGAAAGCAGTTGGAAGCTATTGCCCATTGCCATATTCTCAAGGCCTCTCAGCATAACAGGTAAGATCTGGAGCCCCCTTGCTTACTGATGTACCAGACCACTGACAAGTTGTCTGATGACAGAACGATGGAATGAAATGCTTGCAATGCTAGTAGCATTGCCCTCAGTTCCAGGACATTTATATGCAAAAGGGCCTCTGTCTCCGACCAGGTGCTTTGGACCGAGTTTCCCTGATATAGTCCCCCCATCCCATCAGGTAGGCATCTGTGGTCACTGTGGCTTTCGGTTGATTGGGGCTGAATGGGTGAGACCATTGTTGGGGATTTCGAGACGTCCACCAGATGTTTGCATCGCTGAGTTACACATCTGAAAAGACAAAGGATGTTGTAGAGGGTACCAATTAGTGAGAAGTAACCACTGAAGGAGCCTCATGTGGAATCTGGCTAGAGGAACAATGGTGATCAAGGCTGCCATTGACCCCAAGAGTTGGAGTATAGATTGAGCGGGAGATTTGTGGTGACACAACAGCGGTTGAACCTGTTGCCTTATTCTTTGAAGCCTGTGGTCTGGAAAAGATGCTGTACAATTTCTCCTGTCCAACAGTACCCCTATGAATTCCAAAGACTGAGCTGGGTCGTGTTGGCTTCTCCCAGTTTATAGTGATTCCCAGACATTGTGCTGTGAGGAGAGTGTAGTGCAGGGCTTCTTCCAGTAGATGCTTGGTGGGGGCGGTGAGGAGCCAGTTGTCTAGATATGTAAACGACTGGAATCATTGAAGTCACAAGTGAGTGATAACCACTGCCATGCATTTAGTGAAAACTCTGGGGGCTGTAGAGAGACCGAAGAGCAGAGCTTGAAATTGGTAGTGACTAGCTCCTATACAGAAGTAGAGGTATCTTCTTGAGCATTCGTGACCAATGGGGATGCTCAGCTGGTGGTGATAAGATTTTATCAGGCCTCCATGGTATCGCTTCCAGGGTGTCAGGAGCCTTCCATGCATGCTGGACGATGAGCTGGATGAGTTTATTGGCCAGCGGGATAACCCAGGAGGTAGGGGGCTGGGCACAAAAGGCTTGCAGGAATATGGATTGCTCAGAGGAAGGATTAGAGGACTTCCAGTCACCCCTCTGTCTCAGGATCTCGAGGATGTCACCAAAGGACACCTCATCAGAGGGTGACTACCTTCCCCATCATCAAAGTCCGTATCTTCAGTCAATGACTACTCAGTGGAGTCCATGTGCTTCCTCTTGCATGATGCTTTGTTGGGTACTTCCTCAGTGGGAGGTTCTGGGGAAGACTGCAAAGAGGGGGTCTCCTGAGGAGGAAAAACCTGAGGCCCTTGTGCCTGATGTCTGGCAGTTGTGGCTTGTGAGAGTTGTGGCACAAAGGGGGCAGAGGACTCCGACATGTGGGATTTGCCAGCGGACGCAAGTGACCTCTTCATGGCCTGAAAGGCTGGCCCACCCAAGGAGAGATGGGAGCCCGGAACAGAGCATGACAACATCGGAACCAGGGTTACACCCCGCCCTGATAAGCCGACTCCGAGACCAGGAGTCAAAAAAGGACTGTAAAGTGTGAGAGAGGGAGGATTCCTGGAGGGTGCCATAGAAAAAAATTGGTGTGGAACCAAGAATGCCCTCCCCCCATGGCATAGCCACTGGCCTGAGAAGAGCCCAATGCTCAGTGCACTGAGGGCCACAAGGATAACTCTGGTTCCAAAGTGAGATCCACTATTGGAGTCGGAGGAAGGGAAGCTGCTGTCGGAGTAATGGGCTTCGATACTTGGGTGGAAGTAGAAGGAGGAGTGTACGTTGGATTTTGAGGAGAAATACATTCACCTGAAGGAGGGAACATGGATTTCGATGGTTGAGAGAGACCTCTGGCGACAAGCAACTGGTCAACAAGCCGCAACACATCTTGCTCAGAGAGGCTCCTGGTCGACATCATAAAGAAACCTGAGGGTGATTCTGGCCTTTGTAGAAAGGGCTATATTGGCTACCAGTGAAAGGATCCAAGAAAGGAGAGTACTTGGGTCCTTGCTAAATTGAGAGGTGCAGAGCCTGGAACCAAGGATGTCTGCAACAAAGAGAATGGTCTGGAAGTAGTTTGCGGCAACTACGTCAGCGCCATAGAAGTCAAAGGTGTCTGCACAGTAAAAGCAAGTGTATGCACTGATGGGTACAGTGCCGTCAAGGAAAGTGTCTGCACAGGTAACAATGACAGTGTCAAAAAGGACTGCACTGAAGAAAATGTTGGTGCCAGAAGTGTCTGCACCGTGGAGGACAGTAATGTCATACTCGGGGCCGAAGGGGATTGTACCAATGGTGACAAAGGGGACTGTACCTGCATGGACGGTGCCACTAAGGGTTGCAATGGAATTGTCGGAGCCTTAATTGTCTGCACCAGGAACTCTAGTGCCAGTGCCAATAAGGAGGACATGGCTGGAGCAAGAATCAGCTGGGGCGGTGCCGAGCCTGGAGCCAACAGGGTCACAGGTGGCAGCACTGAAGTAGTAGTCATTTTCACCTTCTTATGAGTCAACTCCCTATGATCTCCAGAGGGAGATGAAGTGAGTGACCTCAAGGAAGAGGAAGAATGCCTCTTACGGGGTTTAGCAGGAGTGAGCCCTCCAACCCAGAAATAGCCTCACAGAAAGGAGACTTGAGGAGACCTCTCAAGATTAATTTGTTCCTTCTCTCGTTAAGAGTCCTGGTCAAAAAATGTCTACAAATCCCACATGGGAGAGCCACAGTAAGGTGGGAGACATTCAAACAATAGACACATAAGTCATGGTCTTCGGAAAGTGGTAACTTACGACCGCATTCCTTACACTGCTTAAAACAAACACTACTTCCATAATGATGTGGAGAAGAACAGTACCAAAAGAAGAGGAAAAGCTACCCAAAAGGGTAAGAAGAGAGAAGGAAGAAGGATTACCAACAATGTTAATGAAGAATTACCTCAAAGGTAAGAAAAGGGTAATAAAGAGAAATAGACTAAAGGGAGAGAATCTAAAGGATATGACAGGGTAGGAGAATAATACCAGAAACTGTTTGAAAAAGTTTAAAGTAGAAACGATATATAAAACTTTCAAACAATTAGAAACTTAGCTGAAGAGAGTGGCTTGACACGGTTGTACAGCAATGCGCAAATGAGATCTGAGTTAACAGGGAGCAGAGCATTCTGGGTAGGACCTTGGCTCGAGAGTTTTTGGCTGATGCGAGCTTGATATTTGGCCGGCTTGGTTCCGAGAACAGAATAAATAACTCATCGGTAAGGAATAAATGAAGATTAACAACATTAGATGCTATAGTTTTAAACTATGTGTCCACACACAAATTGGTTCAGCAATACCCATACTTATGGGGACATGATAAAATGAAGTACTTAAGAGCATGGACTAAAAGGGATTTTATTATGGCAGCTAAGGATATGTGGGAAGAGATTAAATAAAAGATAATACACAAACTGAGAAATTGGAAGCTCTGTTTTTTGGATATGGATAGTAAGATACAAGTTGTGAAAATGTTTTTAGTTCCTTTAGTTTTATACACAGATTAGTCATATTTATTACCAACCAGAGAAGAAGCTGTGAATAGCAATTAATAAAGAATTGAATGATTTTATCTGGGAGGGGAACAGGGCAAGTGTCAAGTGGGATAAGTTTATCCTTCCAAAAGAGCAAGGTGGTTTGGGATTACCTGATTTGAAGGAGTATTTCAAAACTACACAGTTAAGGCTCCAATACATTGCAAAGCAGAAAGCTATAATTCAAAGTGAAAAGGGATGATGATGCAACAGGAAAGTTCAAGAAACAAGTAGAGTGTAAGACCTGATATGACTGTAGAATAAAGGTATGAACTGGAAATAACTAAGAAACTGGAATGACTGTCTATCTGTTAATTACCCAGAACTGTACTGAACATCTGCCAGTCTCTCCTTTATGTGCCAAATCTTCTTGTACATTTCAGAATAAAGTCTGAAAACACTGTAGTTCAGTTAAGAATGCTTTATTATGTACAGCGGCGGTAGATGTCAACAATATCTGAATATTGTCTCCAATAACAATACTGATCAACTGAAATGGTCTGTAGCTTCTCCACTCACTCTTCATATTTCTTTCCTCTGAATAATATAATTAATATTCTGGAATGCTGGATCTTTGACCTGACTTCTGCACTGATATTCAAGTGTCTGTACTACAATGACTTTCTGCATATCAGTCCAAAACCATGCTAATCAACACGTCTCTTCAACTTTGATTCCCAAGCCTTGTAGCATACAAACAAAATGTGTTTGCACTCTATGTACTGCACATTCTGTTCATATCATTATTCTTGACTGTAGGTTATTTTCATCGACTGAAAGTGCATTCAATGAAAACTGTATGTAAACTGTGAAGACCTGCTGTAATATGACTGCATTTCTAAATTATGTAAAGAGAATACTGTATTTTTGTCTATTTAAATTAAACCTGATTTTATAAATCCTCCTGAGATACCTGAACACATACAGATATCTCTTTCTGTAATTACTGTAAAATATTAAATATAAAATGAAGACACAGGCCTAACCAAACATTTTCAGGCCTATGCAAGGTTTGTTCTTCTAACTGTAATTAAGTAGAATTTATTCCGTAACAATTACTTCTGAAATTACTGAAATGGGATTTACTTCACTGATTACTTTATAAATTTATTAATATAGTCTGTGAAGGATGCTATGATTACTGGAATTAATATAAAATACTTTTTCTTTATCTGGTAAATAAATTTGCAGTTTTAATTTTGACTACTAGTTGTCACATGAGCATTTATGGTTTGTTTGGATTGAAGTCTCTTAACCTTATGACCTAATTATAACTAGTCAATTCTTTAATATGTTAACTGGCAAACACTATTTTTTACACCTATAATATATGTATCTTGAAGCATAATTACAATATACTGTATTAACTTGGTTCTGTAAATCTTTAGCTATGTTTGTTACTAACAATTCTATTTACCTTTTTCATTTCTATGTGATGTAATCAAGGGTGTAAACAGGCATACGTTTTGTACTCTACTGAGTCTTTTTTTTTTCTGAGCACCATATAAACATGGCTTTTTTTTCAGGTCATACTATGTCTACAACTGCCTAAATTAATGCCTTTAACAACAGGTGCAATGGTGCTAGCAATGTTGCTAATCTAAAAACAAAATGTGTCTGAAGTATCTCCTAATAACACCAAAAAACAAAATGCACTTGCACATTCTATTCTTAACTGAAGGTTATTTTCACGGATTGAAAGTGCATTCACTGAAACTGTATGCAAACTGTGAAAACATGCTTTAATATGGCTGCATTTCTGGACTTGTATAAAGAGAATACTGTATTTTTGTCTGCTAAATGAAACCTGACTTTACAGAGAGACTGGGATTTTGGATACAGATCATTAAAGAGAATAACAATAACCATACAGATTATTATATTCATAAAGAAGCAGAAAGTGTTCTAATAACTAGGTCAACATGGGGATGAAAAAAGGAAATTCTGCAAATATAGATGACTACAATCAGGGATACAGAAAATAGGCAAGAGGGGGCTGGAATTTACTAGGGAACTAGCAAAGGAACCGAGGTATTGGGAGCAAATAATTAGAGTCTGAAAAGGAAGAGGTCAAGAATTAATTTGGACTGTAGGCTAGAGATTACCTTCACTATCAAGGATTGATATCAGAGTATAGGCACAGAGAAAGAAACAGGGAGATCCTAAGCAAATGACCAGCACTCTTAGAGTTATTAGTAGAGTGTAGAACAGAAGCTACTGTTAAAAAAGAGATAATTAGTAGGGCATATAAATTATTGCATGATAACTATAGGAATCAATCGGAGGAGGTTATAAAGGATTGGGAAGAGAGACTGGATAAACAATTCACAAAAACAATGGAAATATGGCTCCCAAATATGCAAAGTATAGAAGACTTAGGATCTTTGCTTGGAAGTGTTTGCATAGGTATTTTTACACCACAAGCAGACTCCAAAGAGTTTTTCTTCAGGGAGATTGCAAAAGTTGGAGGTGTGATGGGGAGGAAAGAGGTAACTGGGAACATATTTGTTAGACTGTAATGAGTTGGCAGACTTTAAAAATCCCCATGCAGACTACTCTATCAGAAATACACAGTGAGCAAACTGATGTAACTAAGGAAATTATTTGTTGGCTGTGATACAGAATCAGAATTGCATAGACATAGTAAGGCCTTTGCTGAGTTTAATTCTGGTGGTTGCCAAAAACGCAGTTACCAGAAAACGGAAATCAAACCCTAAACCAAGTTTACTATAAGCAGTGAGTACAGTAAAACAGATAAAATAACTGGAAGTGAAATCTTTAGAAAGAGCTTTTCTCCCCAGGCCTCTGCTGAAAATGGACCTACATCCAGTCAGACACTCCTGGTCTACAAATGTAAACAAATAAATAAATAATAAATAAAAAAGGGTAGGAGCAAATTACAAAGAGAAAAATGAGAATTGTGGGAATAATACATGCAGAATAATGTTTTGAAGGAAGAATGAGATTTAAGGGGAGACTGAATGAGCTGTGTGCATCACTGCCAGCCCAGCTATCTGGAATTTTGTAAATAATTCTATAGCATTTGTGAATATTGATATAATTTATACAGAACTGTACGTTATGTACTGAGTTTCAAGAATGTAACCACAGCATACTCTGCTGGAACATAGAATATTAACTTACAAAACTTCAAGAAAATCAGTTGAAATTAAGTGCTTTACGATGTGCTATAAAAGTTAGTTTCAATGCAGAAATCAGACACAATGTCTAGAGCTAGAAGTTTTTCTATTGTCTTGAAAGAAAAGTAATTACTAGGTTTAAAATGTAAAGTGTTTTATTGCTTTATGACTTCCTAGTGGCTGCACATCTGACAGATATGCATTTCTAACACAGAGATGTTAACTTTCTATTTAGCCTGGGAACTGAAGTCAGGTGACAGAGTGATGTCATCCAAGTTAACCCAGCAGTAATGTTTGATATTAATTTAAGAACTCTCTCAGAGACAGACTGGGTATTTTGTCTTGGTCCTGGAAACATCCACTCATCGTCATCATCTGCACTTGTCTGCAAGTAAGATTCAGGGCATAGTATATCTCTTAGATACAGACAGGAATATAGTAAAGATTAGTTTAGATGTTTTCTGTATTTATTGAAGATTATCATGCAATGTTTTAAAATATTTCCTGTGATTTTAAACTCTGAAGTAACTGTGCTTGTGTACTGAGTATTGTCTTGTTCTTTTATTATTTATTATTAAATATATTTAAGCCTTTTAATTGTGGCTAGTTTGTTTAGAGATATTTAAGCTCTTAAAGTACTTGCATATGTATTTGGTGACACTGAACAGGCGACTCCTAAACAGCCTTGCAAGTCTTGGTTAAAACTATCATTTGGATAATGGTGATATTACACAGTAGGATTGGTCACCCTTTGGAAGGGCCTTATAGTAGCTGATAAAGAGTTGGTTGGTCGCAGTGATAACTACCTTATAGTGTGGGCAGAAGGGGCATAGCTAGTAAACCTGCCCCAGCCTTTCCCAGGTGTGTGTGTGTGTATATGTGTTTGTATATAAATCAAATCTTAAAATGTTTGTGTGTGTCAGCTACTTGGGCAGGGACACAAAGCATTGGTTGGACAGAGAGGGTGCTGGTGGTTTTGGCTTGACCACTCAGCTGAGATCTCAACCCTATAGTTGTGCCAGTGGGGAGTCTTACTGGGGATCTGGAGAAAGGGAGAAACCAGCCCCAGACTGACTGTGATCTTTGTGTGCTCTTAAGGGAAATTGCACTTTACTGTGTGCGTACTTGTCATCCTGCCATTGTGTACGTCCTTAACTGTTGACAGTGGTGAGGATCGAGGCTCCAAGATTACTGGGCCAATGTAGGGTGTCATTCTATGTAATGTTTGACTGACAATGACTGGATAGATTATAAATGATGTATAATGTTTGCAGCTAAAAACAGGTCAGTATGTTTTGTTTTCATTTATATATATGCATGATTGCCTATGACATAAATGATAATTTAATAAAGATGTTTCTTGTTTAGAAAAGATGCTTTATAGTTTTCCCTTTATTCAGTAATTTCAGAGTTGCTGGTTTTCTTCCTGTTTATCTCCATCTTCTAACACCAGAGTCTGGTTTAAGTCCATAGTACTGCTGATTCTTCTAGTCAACTTTGCTTAAGCCCATGGCACATCGTACATCACCATAACCCTAAGCTAACACATTTCTTCTCTTACAGCTTTCTTACTTTTCTCCCTGCCCACCATGCCTCCCTAGTCACCTTCTCTATGCTCCTGTGTTGGGGTTAGACACACCCTACATTAGCAGTACAGGGCTACCGTTCTTTTTGGCCAGTGTAGCTTTCTATGGTATATTTATCCATACCCTTCTTTCCATTCATTTCCTCCCACCTAACCTACTCCCATTTAATATTCAACAAGGGCTTCTGACCTTAAGTTTCTCCCTGCTGATTCTTCCTAGCATTTTAACACTTACCAACTCTCTCTTGCCCCACACACTGTATTGTACTTGCCTGTCTCTCTGACTGATTGTTTTTGCACACCACTCTCTGTTTAAAATGGACCAACCCGCTCCATTCACCCTTGCTCTGCTTGGGCTCACTCTGCTCCCCTACCCTACTACCATTCCCACCCACCCCCTCTTTCACTACATTTATATCTACAACAGCCACACCCCTACAGCATCCACCTATCACTACTCTCCACACACCCTTCCAAACCCCATTACATCACCAATTCTGCATTCCATCCCTCCCTTGATTACCTCTCCCTCCATCCTATATCCCATTCTGCTGCACAGTTTTCCCTCCCAAGTACTCTACTCACCTTCCTTAGCTGTCCACCTCTACTCTTCCCATAATGGTGCTCCATCACCATTTACCATTCCTCAAACTACTCTTATACCTTCTCTACCTCAAATATAATGCCACTAACTTCCACAACTATCATATCCAATGCTACCACTCCCCAATATACACCAACACAATAGCTCATCTTCCATTTACATCCTATAGCTTCATAAAGCCCTCATCTATATCACTGCAGCAACATTCTTTTATACCACTTCAAACATTTACACAACAGCTCCACTCGTCCAACCACATTCAGGTATCACCAACTCATGGCAAAACTTAGATACTTAATACTACACTCATCAACACAAATTAAACTACAGGCAGACATCCATCCCAATCCTGGCCCTAACTGTAGCTCTTCTCCCAACAACTCAATCTTCCTGACTCCACCCCTACTACTGTTATACAAAATCATGATGTCCTACCGCCATGTACCTCACTTCCCATAACCTCCAACTCAGACCTACTAATAATGAATTTCAACCTCAGAAACCTCCTAAATAAAATAATGGAATTCCGTGCTACCTTGGCCACCTATTCTCCAGACGTAGCTATCATAACTGAAACCTGGCTAAAGTATCATATCAAAGACTCTGAAATTACAACTAATGGTTGCATCATCATAAGACAAGATAGACTAAACAAAAGAGGTGGTGCTGTAGCAATTATGTTCAAAGACACTCATATAGTGGGAAAACTAAACTGCACTACCCCAGACATCCCCAGTGCAGAAATATTAGTCTTGCGCCTGAAACGTAACCCTCAAAAAGCCATCATTTTTATTGCCGTATACCTACCTCCCGGAAACAACCTTCCCAGTATTGAATCCCTCCTCGCTTGGGCTGCTTCCTCTTTCAGCCAGGAAACTATCATCCTAGGGGACTTCAACATTGACTTGCTCTCCTGCTCCTCTACCTGCCCCACTAACTTCAGTAACCTGTACAACTTCACCCAAACCATCAACACCTGCACCAACAGACATTCTAACAAACAGTCCATACTCGATTGGATACTAACCAACAAGCCTAGTATGGGGCACCAGGCTGGCTGCCTACCTATCACACTAAGTGACCATACTCCCACATTCCTTGTTGGGAAAAGAATTCAGTCTCATGCATACATACCAATCAAATACACCTGGAGCAATAAAAATTTCTCCACTGATACATTCAATCTACTATTTCTGCATTGTGACTGGTCCCCATTAAAAACCATATGACTTGACCGTGCAGTAGAATACTTCAATAATAAATTCCTTGAAATCTTAAATAATCTAGTCCCCACAAGGAAAATTCATACCAAAGCCAGACAATTACCATGGCTATCTAATGACACAAAGTCACTAATCAAACAAAGGGGCAAAGCCTGGTCACATTATCATTCCACCAAAAATAAAAATAATTTCACCATATTTAAACAATTAAGATATCAAGCAAAAAAAAAACATCTCCAATGACAAAAAAAAAAAACTTTCAATCCACCCAACAAAAATTCCAGAACAACCCACAAAATTCTGGCAAAACATCAACTATCTCCTCAACCCTGGAAAAAAAACATCATCTCTGCTCCCTCCACTTGGAACACCTCTGAGCCCATAGAATCACAATTTAACTCACATTTTATTAATTCTATCATCACCCTCCTAAACAACAAACAAGACAGCCCACTAAATGTACCCCCAACCACCGAAAGCACAAACTCTTTCACCCTCAAACCCATTTAGACTATGTATATAAAAAACTAAGTAAACTAAAACCCTGCTGTCTTGTTGCAGACCAACTACCAAATGAATTTCTGAAAATAGCCACTCCATCCATAGCCTACCCCATAGCCATCCTAATTAACATCTCCATCTCTAAACACTATGTCCCCCACCTCTGGAAAATTTCGTACATCATTCCCCTTCACAAGGGAGATCCCTCTAGAGAAATCTCAAATTATCAAGCAACTGCCATTCTCTCCCCTATAGCAAAAATCTTAGAAAAATGTATCCACCTACAGTTTCTAAATCACCTCACCACTAACAACTTGCTATCCCCCTCACAGTATGGCTTCAGGCCCAAGCACAGTACTAACACTGCTCTAATAACCTTCACCAATACTATCCAAAACCTCAAGAATGAAGGACAATGTTTCTAGATATGTCAAAAGCCTTTGAAACTGTATTTCATCAATTGCTACTCAACAAACTTGCAAACTACAGTCTCAACTCATCATCACCAACTTGGTTCCACAGCTACCTGTCAAACTGTCAACAGGCTACTAAATGGGAAAACAATCTCTCTCCTCTTCTGCTTGTATATACAGGTGTACCCCAAGGATCCATACTTGGGCCCATCCTTTTTACCATATTCACCAATAACCTAAACTCTGCCACCCAACATGCAACCATCATCCAATACCTGGATGACTCCTTACTAATCTGCTCAGCCCCTTCTCCCCAAGAACTTCAACAACATATGCAAAAATCCTTCCTGGATATAGAAACGTACCTCTCCAAGCATCAACTCATCCTAAACCCAAATAAAACTAAGTTAATGATTTTCACTAACAAATCACCCAAGTTCGGCCCTCTAACCATATCTACTCCTCCAGTGGAACACAAATTGACCCAACTAATCAGACCAAATGCCTAGGAGTTACAATTGATAACAGACTAAAATTTGATGCACACATCTCCATAACAATCAAAAAAGTCCATGCCAAACTGGGCACCCTCTACAGGGCCAAACCTTACTTCACTCACCAAGCCAGACTAGCCACTGCTAGAGCCCACTTATTATCTACTCTCCTCTACCGTTCACATGTTTTCACCAACCTACGCAAGACTGACCTTAATAATCTAGAATCCTGCTATAACAAAATAGCCAGGTTTGCAGCCAATCACCCCCACAAATCACATCACTACTGTACTCTCTAGCACCTAAACTGGCTAGAACTTCCCAATCTGTTAACACTAAACCAGCTTACCATTGCCCACAAAGTCTTATACAATCCCAATAACTGCCCTGCCCTCACAAACTTGGTCCAACCCAACATTAACCACAGGTCCCTCAGATCCTCTGGCAAATTACTTGTGAAAATTACCCAGTCACACAACTATTATGGTGACTCCTCTACTCCAATAAAATAGCCAAGGCCTGGAACATCCCACTTCAGCTCATCCAAACAAATACTAACATCTCTTCTTTCAAAATAACCCTAAAAGCATACCTCCACAGCAAATGGATCTGCCCTTGCACTTCACCAGGGTAACACCTTCCTAATGTCTTCTCAGCTCTGTACTCTTTCACTTCAAACTACTATGAGTTGTTTGCTAGTCAACCTTCTGATAAATGCATTTGTACTACTGTAGATTATGATATGATGTTCCTAGAACTATTTGTTTTTCCACAGCATCTTTGATTATTGTACTATTGGATTGTGACTTTTACTATTGTACTACTACTACTACTTTTACTACTGTACTGTGCTTTTTTAACTAGCATTTTTTATTAACTATTTTGCTTGTAATTCTTAATTTGTCTGGAGCTTTTCTCTCGGGTCTCCACTGAAAATGGGCTACTGGCCCAGTCGGACACCACCCAGTTAATAAATGTAAATAAATAAATAAACTCTTGTGCTTTTTCTCTGCTTCTCAAGCATTTTCCTTTGGAACACTGGAAAAGGTTTCACTGGCAAGGTCTTTCTATGAACCTTACTGGAAGAATAAGAAGCACAGCCCCTTTCTGTTTGCTGACTCACTTTTTGTTGGATACACTTTTTATTTCCCTCTTAAGACTGTTTTGCATGAAAAAATTACTTCAATCATCCAGGAAAAAAAGCACTTTGCAGACATCTGGATACAGTAGATGGAATCTCACACCTACCTCTTGACATTCCCTGATTGCTGGGATAACTTTGCTTCTCTTCTGCCTAGTGTACAGTGGATAATCATTTTCTACAAATGCTCTGCTGTCTCCAATTTTTAATACTTTGCCTTTCTGCCACAATTTTCTCAGGATCAAATTTTTGTGCTGGTATGATTGCATCTTTACTAATATAAGTCTTGACTGCTTTCTTATGGACAGGTTTGGAGCATACACTTAATGTGTCCTTTCAAGTAACAAATTCTGTCCTTCTGCCGCAACTGTATCAGGATCAACTCTTTCTGCTGGTATGATTGCATCTTTACTAACATAGGTCTTGTCTGCTCTCTCATGGCCAGGTTTGCAGTATACACTCACTGTGCCCTTTCAATTAACAAATATTGCTGTGGAACACCAGTCCAGTTGCTTATTTGTACTTTCATAAAATTAATACAGTCTTTTCCTTCTAGTGTCTCTGGTACATCAGATAATCTCAGGTTTTCTCTGTGTGATCTGTCTTCTAAATTTATTTTAAACAGTTCTTGAGAAACTTTATATTCATCCAGCTTTTTCTTCATGTTAACCTCTGATTTTTCTAGTTTTATCATTTCATCTGAATGGCTAGTAAAAGCTTCTATTTTTTCAGCCTTTTATTGTCTGAATCAATATATTCCTTCAATGTTTCATTTATTTAATCATCCCTGAGTACATGTGAATTATTCTTTTTACCTAAATTACTGGAAGCCATCTCTTGAACCAAAGCTGAAGCTTTAACTGCTTTTTGTCGAACAGCTGCACAATCTGTCATAGGCAGTGTTTTCTATTCACCTTTTCTGGGTGATTTTTTTCGGTGTTTTCCAAATTTCTTCTTTGCTGGCATCCAGGCAGTGTATTTACTAGCCAGCAACTAAATTTTACCAAAAGAAAAATCACTGACAGTCCCTTTTCTCAGTTTCTGTTTGCACACCGGGAATGCTGAAGTTATGGTGTTGGTCAGTGTGCAGCCACCTTGGAACTGGTTGTTACAAATCTGAAAATTGCACACCATATGACACATGACAAGGGAAATCATACTTCTCGAAGCAAGTATATCTTGAATTTGCCTTCCTTATGACATTACAGCATATTTTACTAACTCGGTTGTAACATAGCTAACTCAATTATTCTAGTTGTAGCTCTACTGCACTGCAAAGGAGCTATTTTATCTAAAGCAGGCTTTCCAGTTTTTACATTTCTGTCAAATGTACTACAGTCAGTGTATGCAGTACAGAACTTAGCAATGCAATACCAACCCTTGCATTTGTAACAGTTTAACACATTACATGCTGGTTTATGTTTCACAGGATATGGTACATTTCTTACTGCAGTTTTATCCACTGAAGCAGACGATGCATTGCATCATAGTAAAGATATGTACACTAGAATTAACTGTTTTTTCTAGGATATTCTGGGTAAAAATGTTTCTAAAAAAAGTCCCAAAAATGGCAGCAGCCCTGATGTAGTATGTTTTAATAGGCTCTTTTTTATTATGGTACAATGTAACACAATGAATTAACCGCTTACATTGGAGTTGTACAGATAAAGGCAGTTTTTGTTTCATTTCACAAATGAGACAGTGTGTCTATGTTTCCAATTTCTTTCAGTTTTGAGCTATAGTGTATCATCACTTCTTGCATATATTTAGTGTTTCAATTAAATCTTCTCCCTTATTTTTCAAACATGGAGAAGAAAATTGGGAGAAAGAAGTAATCTAAAGTAACAGAAAACACTTTAAATATGAAAAAATGATCAGGCTTAATATAATTAATAATTATACCTTCATTTTTATGCACATTACATCTTGCATTTTATAGGATCATAGGTTCACAGGTTCATAGGTATATACTAGGCTAACAGCCACTGGGGCCTTTATAAGCCTAACCACGCTTCTCAAATGTATCCCACAGGTTTGAGCCTTAGAGATTGCTTTAAGGGGTATATGTAAGCTAGGGTATATGAGTTACAGACTGTGTCCATTGTAGACATAAGTGCTAGATCTGGTGAGAATTTCTGATTTCACATCCACTAGTCCAGATTATGCCATAGAATTATGGAAGAACTCTGCTTCACATGGATGGATAGCCTATTCTAGAGAAGGGGAATTCTCTAAGATACATGCTTCTCCCTTCAACATGACATATTTATATCATAAGCAAGGTTAATTTCCTTAGATCGAGTAGTTCTGATGCTATTGGTTTTGCAGATGTGCAAAAGGTCCATCAGAGCTGATCCAAGGATGCCTTGTATGCTAGGCACAGATTGCCTCTCAACAATCTTTAGAAATCAGAGTAAAGAGATAGGGCTTTAAGGCAATCTGCATAGAACATTTTGCTTACACTCGGTATTCCTTTTGTAAGGGATCTTTATGGACATTCCATAAGTTGCTGCATGTGCCTGGTCAGGTACACACTGAAGGGGGCATAGTACTTCAATGATGGGTCAGATGAGGAGCAAATACAGAGTAACAATACCTTTGTTTATTAGAAGAGCAACATAGAATGATTTCCTTACTACGTTAAGACACATGTTTGAAAGCCAGGTTACTATCCATATATATTCCAAAATCTCTGACGGAGTCCACTCTCAGGAGTGTGTTATCAATGAGGTAGTTTCCTAGGGTGGTCAACTTCCCAAAGGGTACTATTATGCATTTCTTGTCATTGAGTTTTAAGTCATGGCTTTGGCATCAGTCAGTTGCCTGTGTTAATCCTTACTGTAGGATGTTAGTACCTTGTGAGGATTCTATGACTGCTCCTAGTTCATGGTGATCTGCAACTTGGTCAGCCAGAGGACTTTGACATTTTCTTTAACTTACAAAAAGTAAATGCCAAAAAGGAGTTGGCCTAGCATAGAGCCCTTGAAGATTTTTGCCAGTGACTAGCCTCTTCGTGAAGCTTGTCTTCCCATTCTTTTTTTTCAAAAATGACTTTATTGCAGTTTTTTTGGTTACAACATATAATACATTATACAATAAGATACACACACAACATACAGCAAAACATAACATTCTATATACAATATATACAAAGAAGTCACTTAAAAAATCCAGTTTTTGTACTAACCACATATTCTATAGTGATAAGAAGAATAAAACAGTACCATTAGTTGTTTATTACATATACTAGGGAAAGTCAAACTAAAACCTCTTTATATAGGGTATGTGTTTTTTAATCAACTTATCTACGCAAATATTTATAAAATGACAATGTTAAAAAGGTTCTAAGTATATCTTTATTGATTGTCTTACATATGTTGCATATTTCACTTTTAGATGTAATATTTTACCTCTTGAGAATGAAATCTAATAAGTAATCCCAATACTCTTGGTAATATTTATGTTTCTTAGTAACATATAGTAGCTTGTGGGAGGCAATGTATTTGATTGCTACATTTCTAAAACCTTCCCATGTGAGTGGGGTTGCAATAGTCCAATTCTTTGTAATACAGAATTTGACTAGAGAACATATGGTGCTGAGGACATGCTACAAGACTCTGGGAAGATCATTCATATTTATGTGGAGTATAACTGTTTTCCAGGATAAAGTACTTTTTTGGTAGCCCATTTTCTCTAGTCTTGCCCTTAGTGAACACCATAAGCTATGAACTTTATTACATTCCAACATAACATGTAGAATGTCTGCTGGTTGTTTCTTGTAGTGAGGACATTCAGGTGAGTATTTGTTATTAAATTTACTAATTTTTTGAGGGGTAAAGTATGCATTATTGTTAATCATAAGATGGGTGTAGAATACGTTTTTGAATGGACTGAATTTGAATGCATTTTCAATGGCATCTTTTTTATTTTGTTCAGTAATTTGTGGGTTTTTCTTCTGCCAGTATGAGGAGAATAAAGTATAATTCTGATGTTTTATATCATTTATAAGTTTATCTAGGGATTGTTTTCCCCTTGGTAGTTAGATTTTTTAGAATTAACTGGGACAAACTAGTATCTTGTTTATCAAAATTTTCAGTATGAAATTTAGTGTTTACAAGGTATTTGAGTGAGTTCATAATAATTACATATTTCTTTGGGAGATTTAATTGCTCTCATAATTGTGTAATATCACATTCCTTCCATTTATAAATTTCCCATACTGTAATAGCCCTTATTAAGGGATACTCTTGCAAGTTTATCACTTTATTATTTAGTAACAAATTAGGATTAAGGTATAGGTTGCAGTAGAAGGAGGGCATTTAATAATTGTACAGATGAAAAGAGCGTTTGAGTAGTTAAAACCAATTTTTTAATAAGTAGATGTCAATTCTTAACATAAACAGAGTTTTGGTTTAAGTTTAAAAATAGGAGAGCCCTAGAATTGCACCCAAGTGTTTTAATTTGTTCATACCAAATTCTAGACCATAAGGGGGACCATACGTTTGTGTCTGATTCATAATTTAAGATTTGACATAGTCTATATGCCTGGATAATACTGTAGTATAATTTAAAATCAGGTGACCCTAACCCACCTTTAGATTTAGGAAGTATAAGCTTTTCATATTTGATTCTAGTAGATTTAGGATACCAAATAAATCTGGATATACTTCTTTCCATGTCTATAAAATTTTTTTGAGTTATAATTGTGAAGGTTGCGTTCATTTGGAAAAGAATTCTTGGTAGCATGTTCATCTTAACGATACTGCTTTTTGATAACAAAGACATATTGATATTTTTTCATCTGTTCATATAATTTTCAATAGTATTCCAGGTATGGGTTAAGTTATTTTTAATGATTTCACTAAACTGGGAGTATATATTACCCCCAAGTATTTTAGTTGATAAGTTATCTTTATATTGCTCTCTGGGAAGTAAAAGTGCATATGTCCTATGGGATTTAGTGGTAAAAGTTGGGATTAGTTTGTAATTTGAAATCTCTGAGAATTTTTCAATGGCTGTCAGTATTTTAGGAAGATCTGTTGTGGGGAGTTGTAAGTATATATATATATAAGTCGTCAGCAAATGCCGAATATATAATGTTAGTATTTAATACTTTTGGAATGTGTAGAAAAGATTTCTATGATATATAAAGAAGTAGGGGTTCTACTTTTAAATTAAAGAGGTAAGGAGAAAGTGGACACCCTTGTCTTGTGCCATTTGAAATGGGGATAGGTTTTGTTTTATTATTGTTAATCTGAATGGAAGCTGAGGCCATCTGATATAAAACCTTAACTTTATTAATAAATTCTTTAGGAAAACCAAATAAAAGCATAACATTAAATAAAAAGTTTAAATTTACTCTGTCGAAAGCTTTTCTAGCATCTGTGGCAATAACGTATTTGGGATGTTTATCTGTTTTTAGTAATCTGATAGCTGTGTCTAGTAACAGAGTATTATCACTTGTTTGCCTATGTACCATAAAACCTAACTGATTATGCGATATAATAGAGGGAAGTATATTCTTCAACCTGTTGGCTAAAATTTGAGCAAAGATTTTAAAGTCAGTATTTATGGGGGCTATTGGTCTGTAATTAGTGGGATCCGTCAGGACAGAATTCGGTTTAAGTAGAAGGATGGTCTTAGAATTATTTATATATAAGTCTGTTATCTCATGTTGTATTATATAGTTATATATTTTAAGTAGGATTTTAGAGACCAGTTCTGAGAATATTTTATAAAATTCAGAGGTAAATCCGTCAGGTCCTGGAGATTTACCTGGCTTGAGATTTTTTATTGCTTCTTTTATCGCTGTTAGGTGTAGTGGTGCCCCTAAAGGTTTTTGTTGTTCTTGTGTAACTTGTGGAAATTTTAAATTTCGAATGAACTCATTAAATTTATCATTTGAGGGTGGTAAGTGCATGTTGTACAGCCTTTTATATATGCTCTCAAATACATTTAATATGTTTTGGTTTTCCTGAAATTTATGTCCTTCATAATGTAATTCTTTAATTTTTGGTGGGCCACTTTTAATATTTATTAGCCTGGCTAGAAATCTTGAGGGTGTTTGAGCCCCTTCTGAGTATTGATATAAAGACCCGCTTTCTTCTTCTTCTTTCGGCTTTTTCCCGGTTAGGGGTCGCCACAGCGGATCACCTGTCTGCTCATGACTGGCAGTGGAGTTTTACAGTGTTGAGTTGCCAGCCTGGCGCCCAACCTTCCACAGAAGGCACACACACACACTCACACCTAGGTCCATTTAGAGTGTTCACTCCGTCTTTGGGATGTGGGAGGAAACCAGAGCACCTGGAGGAAACCCACGCGACTACAGGGAGGACATGCAGACTTCGCACAGAAGGCACCCCAACCAAGATCGAACCGGAGAAACTCTTGCTGTGAGGCGGCAATGCTAACCGCTGCACCACTATGGCTACCATATAAAGACCTGCTTTCTAAAGATGTTAAATTTTCTAAGTAATGCTTATGTAGTTGTTTTTGCCATTCCATACATTTTTCCTCTAATTCTTTTGAAGATTTTTGTTGTAATTGTAGTTCTACTGACGTAATTTGTGATTCTAATGTGGTTTTGGTATTATTTATTTATTTTATTTTACATTTGTTGACCGGGCTAGTCTAGCTGGATAAATGTCCATTTTCAGTAAAGGCCCGGGGAGATAAGCTCCAACGTTAAGGTAATGTAACAGGACTACAAATAAAAATAAACTGTAAACAGTGCATTATTACAAAGAAATAATGCAAGCTCCAACAGTAAGGTAATGTAACAGGACTACAAATAAAAATAAATTGTAAACAGTAAATTATTACAAAGAATGCAGTTCACAGCTAAAGGATGTCTTTTAATGAACTCAAGTAGCTTCAAATAGCAAAGATAAAAAAAATGGTAAAGAAAAAATTAAAATCAAAGAAGGATTGGGTTAGCAAAGAAGTAACAAACAACATTAGAGAAGGAAAAGTTAGGGTGTTGAGTAAGTAGTATTATGAGCAATATATACAAGAGGAATAATGATTGGCAATATTTGGATAAGAAAAATGAGTGGAGGGGGTGAAAGGTACCATGTAGTTGTTACGTTAGACAAGGTTTGCATGAAATGTCATAGGTAGCATAAGTATTAACAGAGGCATAGAAGAATATCAGGAAGTGGGAAATGTCATAAGTAGCATAGGAGTTAATAAGAAGTTATGTACTCACCATAACGTTCCATCTGAGTAGGTATCTTCATTTGTCTGCAACCTTTGGGATACGGATCCGATCTCGGATCCAAGCCGGCAACTTCTATCACAGCACAGATCCGAGCTCCTAGCTCCTCCCTTTACCCATAATCCCCTACCAACCCTGACTGACCTCAGATCAAGTTTGCGCCATAGCACAGCTAATACTGTGTCCCAGAGGGAACTAATCTAAAGAACCCTAAGTAGGATCATTTTGGTCAGGGGGAAGGAGGGGGGGACGGTTGCAGACAAATGAAGATACCTACTCAGATGGAACGTTATGGTGAGTACATAACTTCTTAATCTGAAGTAGGAACTTCATTTGTCAGCAACCTTTGGGACAGAGTCCCCAGCTACCTAAATCTTGGGTGGCCTTCATGGAAGAATATTCCAGAGCACTGCAGAGCCAAAAGATGCCCTACCTCGGGAAACAATATCTACTTTGTAGTGGCTGATAAAGGTATGAGATGAAGCCCAAGTGACTGCGGAACAAATGTCATCCAGGAAACCCTAGCCTTAAAGGCAGCTGATGTAGCAATGGCCCTAGTAGAATGAGCACGGACTCCCTGAGGTGCAGGCCTTCCCGAGCTCTGATATGCTAAGAGAATACAACTAGATATCCATCGGAAGAGGGTAACTTTAGAAACCGACTTGCCGAAGTTGTTTTTGGCAAAGGAGACAAACAACTGATCGGATTGCCTATGACCAGTAGTTCGATGAATATAAAAATGTAGTTGTCTGTGTACGTCTAAAGAGTGCAACTTATACTCTCCTTTGTTTTGATAGTTGGGGAAGAATAATGGAAGATTAATAGATTGATTAATGTTAGCTTCCGAAGATACCTTAGGTAGAAAAGACGGACTGATCCTGAGGTGAACTCTGTCTGGGTGGAAGACCAAATACGGTGGTTTGACACAGACAGCCTGGAGTTCCGAGACCCTCTTGGCTGAAGTTATGGCCACCAAAAAGGCCATTTTCCAAGAGAGGTATTTAAGATCAACAGTGGCCACCGGCTCGAAAGGGGGGCTAGTCAAGGCCTGCAAAACTAGGGATAAATCCCATGGAGGTACCACCTCTTTGACCGGGGGCCTGAGGAGGAAGGTACCCTTAAGGAAGGTCTTACACAGTTTGGAAGTAATAAGCAGGCCTGACTCCTGCCCTACATGATAGTGGGAAATTGCTGCAAGTTGTACCTTGACCGTGGAGGAACTAGCCCCCTGGTGAAAGAGAGAAGTTAGAAAATCTAGAACCGACGCTACCGGTGCTGTAAAGGGATCTAAATGACGGTGCTCTGCCCAAATGGAAAAATGTTTCCATTTACTCCGATAGACCCTTCTGGTGGAAGGCTTGTGAGCTGCTACTAGAATGGCTTTGACTGGTGATGAGATTCCGGAAGTCCTTATCAGGAGTAGAACTGGAGCAACCAAGCCATCAGCTTTAGGTTGGCCGGGTTCGGAGTCGGGAGACCCAGGGGGTGTGAAATGAGATCCGGGAGGGGATCCAGAATCCAGGGCGGATGAATCAGGTGTGACCATAGGTAAGGGAACCATGTCTGACGAGGCCAGAATGGGGCAATGAGGATGATCTTGCTCCCCAACTGACTGGCTTTCTGCAATAGTTTCAACATCAGGGGCAGAGGCGGGTAAGCATAAAGCAGACCGGGAGGCCAAGCATGAACTAGAGAGTCTCTCGGGGACTCCCCCGGAGGGGGGATCAGAGCGAAGTAATCATTGCATTTGGTATTTGAGGGAGAGACAAAAAGATCGCAACAAGGTCGCCCCCATTGGGCTAATACTTGCTCTGCAACTAGAGGATTGAGGGACCATTCGTAAGGAGTCAGGATAGTACGGCTGAGCCTGTCCACTAAAATGTTGGACCGTCCCGGAATGTGCGTTGCGATGAGAAAGCAGTTGGTGGATATCGCCCATTCCCACACTCTCATGGCCTTGCGGCAGAGAGAGTAAGACCTGGTTCCCCCCTGTTTGTTGATGTACCAGACGACTGACATGTTGTCCGTCTGCACCGCAATCGTCCCCCCCGGAAGAGGGTTGTGAAGTGCTTGCAACTTCAAAAGCACCGCCCTCATCTCTAGGACGTTGATATGCAATGAGGTCTCTATGTCGTTCCACGTGCCTTGGACTGTTCTGCCCGAATAGTGCCCCCCCACCCCAGGCGAGAAGCATCTGCGGTCACTGTGGCAACTGGTGGAGGCAGTGAGAAGGGGCGTCCCGTGTGGAGATTGGGGGACTGGAGCCACCACACGAACGACCTTTTGCAAACCCTGCTTAGGGGAATGGGATGAGACAGGGGATTGCGTGATAGGGACCATTGTACCTGGGGGTCCATTGTATGACCCTCATATTCAGCCGGGCCAATGGCAGCAACGGAATTGCTGCCGCCATGGACCCTAGAGCCCTCAGGACCAGTTCCGCCGAAGGAGCTTGAAGTTGAAGGATGACCTGCACGTGCAACCTCAGGTTCTGAAGCCGATCTGGAGTCAAGAAAGCAAGCATCAGTCTGGAGTCCAACCTCGCCCCTATGAAATCCAATACTTGTGTAGGAGCCAGGGAGGATTTGGCCATGTTGATGGTCAACCCTAAGAGTGGAGCCAGATTGAGGAAATAATCCCTGCATGAGCAAAGAAGATGCCTTGTTGGGGCGGTAAGGAGCCAGTCGTCTAGGTACAGAAAGACCTGAATTCCCTGGAGTCTGAGGTGGGCCGCTACCACTGCCAAGACCTTGGTGAACACCTTGGGGGCTGAGGTGAGACTGAAGGGAAGGGCCCTGAACTGGAAATGGCTGGCTCCCAGCCGGAAGCGGAGAAACTTCCTGGAGTGTCTGTCTACGAGAATATGATAGTACGCATCCTTGAGGTCTATTGGGCACATCCAGTCATTCTCCCGCAGTAGTGGGAGAATAGATTGCAGTGTGACCATCCGGAACTTTACTTTTGGTACTGCCAGGTTCAAGAGAGAGAGGTCCAGGATGGGCCTCGCGTCCCCCGTCTTTTTTGGCACCAGAAAGAACCTGGAGTAAAACCCTGATCCGAGCTGATCTGGGGGGAATGGGCTGGATGGCTCTTTTTTGTAAGAGCTGCTGAATTTCTGCAGCAGCCGCCTCCCTCTGATTGGGTGGTACATCGGGGAGGCTTCTGATTCTGGGGGTTACAAGAAAGGGAATTTGGTAGCCTCTGGATATAACATGAAGCACCCAGCGATCCATTGTTATGGACTCCCACATTGCTAGGTGCCTCAAAAAATGTCCCCCGACTGCCTCCAGAGTGGAGCAGCCGGGCAACCCCTCAGGGGTTCTGCGTGAGCCTCTCAGAGAAGGGTTCTCTGGACCCAAAATTCCTGGGACCCCCCTCTGCCTCTAGGGCAGTGTCCTCCCTGTCCTCCTCTGCCATGAGAGGACTGGTTGTCTTGAGCAGACTGGGATTGATGCAATTTCTGGAACCACATCTTCTTCTGACCCTTTTGGTTCTTGGCAAAGGACCTCTGGGGAGCAGAGAAGCAGACTCCGACGGCAGACAACGTCTTCCCATCTTTCTCGCTCTGGACAAGGGTGTCACGAACGGTTTTGCCAAACAATGCAGAACCATCAAAAGGGGCATTCGCAAATGACGCCTTAAAGGGGTCGGAGAAGTCACAATGTCGGAGCCAGGCTTGCCTCCTCATGACCAGCCCGACTCCGCCTGCTCTAGCAGCTCCCTCAGTGGCGTGAAACAAAAGTCGCATAGAGGTGTTGGAAATAGAACGTAGGGTGGACATTCGGGAGGAGTACAGTTGCTTGTCCCCTTCCAACATGGACCCTGGGGGGGAAGCAGTGTACTCTTTGATTAGATCCCGCTGCATCCGAATGATGTGTGCCATATAGTTCAGGGCCCTCATGGAGAAGGTCACTGAACTGAAGGCCCGCTTCCCAAGGCGGTCCATCGCGCGAGACTCCTTGCTCGGCGGATGAATCGTGGGGCTCTCCTGAGCCAACTCTCTCTTGGTGGCTGCCGCCACCAACATGGCATCCACAGGGGGACCTCTGCTCCAATGGGTTCTCTCTGTCGGGGGACTCAAGATTTTGTCCGGGCGCTTGGGAAAAGGCTCTACAGTGTCCGGCTCCCTCCAAGCCCTAGTGGCTATAAGATCCACCAAGGGGTCGGGGGGAGGGGACACCCAAGAGGTAGATGGCCCTGCCTCGAACGCCTCTAGGAATACGGACTCATCGGAGGAAGCCTTGGGGATAGACTACCCCCCCCTGATTCTGAGCATTTCCATGATGTCTCCAAAGGGGACATCCTCGGGGGGTGACCTTGGGGAGCCTTCCCCTTCATCCAAGTCCGTATCTTCGGTGAGGGACTCAGGGGAGTCCACGTGTCTCCTCTTGCACTTCGACTTGTGAGGAACCTCCTCGGGCGGGCTGTCCGAGGAGTCCTCACCAGCAATATCCTGTTCCAATGGAACACCTAGAGGCGCTGAAGCAGGCTGCCCTGAAGGCCGGGTGAGGGGAGCCAGGACCAGCTGAGAGGGAGTGCAGGGGGGAACAGAAGCCAGGACTGGAGGCCTGGATGCACTCAACAGTACCCTCTCCACCACCACAAAAGCCGAGGGGGAGCCGCTCTCTGACGGATCCGCGATCTGACTCCCACTCGGATCCGAGGCGGGGATCGAACCCGGAGCTGAGACTATCGGATCCGAAGGACCCGCGCGTTTCGACTGGGACAGGGCCAAAAGCACACCTAGTCCCTCGGATCCGAAGCTCGGCCCACGGCTCCGAGAGGTCGGATCCGACAAACTCAAGGGAATGGTTGGAGCCGAAGTGCCTAGCACTGTCGGCTCCGACCCACCCCCGGATCCAACGCGGCTCGGCTCCGAGAGCTCTGAACCCAGAAGGCAGGTCGGAGAAGGAGCGATAGGAGCCCTGAGTTGAGAGAGTTCAGCCTCCAGTTTGGCTATATAGTTGCATCTCTCACATGTATTTGTGTTTGTTGGAAGGAGGAGAGGGTTGTCTGTGTACATGAGACAATTGTAGCATTGTCTCAAGATACCCAGATTAACCAGCTGAACTGTTGAGGATGCCAGTAATCTACCACTTGACATGCTAGAACAGTATAAGGGAGTGCTGTGCCTTTAAGGGAAGTGGATATTCACAGGGGTGGTAGGTGGATGTAGTGCTTACTTAGTACGAGAGTGCTTACTTAGTAGAGAAGTTTTGAGAACAAGTGCTAGGCCTATAATATAGCGAGTAGTCTGATTATACTAAGAGTAGAGCTTCCTTAAGGGAAAATTTGAAGAGCAGACTTGGCGGAGCCAGAAGAAGTTTAACCTTGTTTAACTGGTGCTGCGCTATGCGCACAACCGCGCAAAACTGTGCAAACGCGGATTTTAAACAGGGAACTTCAAAAGAGCTAGAAATGGTCCAAAACAATCAATTATTACAGCTCTTGTGCTGAGGTCACTTCCTACAGGGACAGGTAGGCTGCTCAAGGCTCCCCACTCCCACTGGTGAGCAAAGAAACTTCCTTCTATCCAAGTAAGGTAATGAACAACACAGGAACTACACCACAGCCCAGAATACAGCAATGCCTGTAAACTGGACTAAACTAGTCAAGGAGAGGCGGGAAAACAAGGATTATTTTTTTGTTTTTTTGTTTTTAGATAGAAACACACATAAAATGCAGAAACAGTAATAAATCAGTTACACAGGCTAGCACACTTTAGTGGGCAGCCTCAACAGTTAAATTAAACAAACAAACAAACAAACTTTCAATCAAATTCGACTAAAAAGTAACTTTAAGTGCAGATTTTAAAATAATGCAGCAAACAGCTAAAAAAACAGTTTAAGCTTGTTTAGGGTAAGCTAGAGCAGCTATTTCAAGTAAAAAAACAGCAAAGATACTTAAATCCAGAAAGTAGTCGCTTTTCTGAGTTCTCTGTAGCTAGGACCACTCTGCAGGACCACGAGGAGCTTGTCTGAGTAGTATAGCCAGAAAAAAACGCCCAGAGGCGGATTTTAAACAGGGAACTTCAAAAGAGCTAGAAATGGTCCAAAACAATCAATTACTACAGCTTTTGTACTGAGGTCACTTCCTACAGGAACAGGTAGGCTGCTCAAGGCTCCCCACTCCCACTGGTGAGCAAAGAAACTTCCTTCTATCCAAGTAAGGTAATGGACAACACAGGAACTACACCACAGCCCAGAATACAGCAATGCCTGTAAACTGGACTAAACTAGTCGAGGAGAGGCGGGAAAACAAGGATTATTTTTTTGTTTTTAGATAGAAACACACAGAAAATGCAGAAACAGTAATAAATCAGTTACACAGGCTAGCACACTTTAGTGGGCAGCCTCAACAGTTAAATTAAACAAACAAACAAACAAACTTTCGATCAAATTCGACTAAAAAGTAACTTTAAGTGCAGATTTTAAAATAATGCAGCAAACAGCTAAAAAAAACTATTTAAGCTTGTTTAGGGTAAGCTAGAGAAGCTATTTCAAGCAAAAAAACAGCAAAGATACTTAAATCCAGAAAGTAGTCACTTTTCTGAGTTCTCTGTAGCTAGGACCACTCTGCAGGACCACAAGGAGCTTGTCTGAGTAGTATATATATATATATATATATATATATATATATATATATATATATATATATATATATATCAGATTTAGGATCTTTGCCTGGAAGTGTTTACATAGGTATTTTTATACCCCAAGCAGACTCCAAAGAATTTTTCCTCGGGTAGACATAGTTGGATGTATGATGGGGAAGAAAGAACTTTAAAGATTCCCTGCAGACTGCTCTGTCACAGATGCTGGGTGAGCAAATTGGATTAACTAGGGAAATTATTTTTCTTTGAGCTATGATACAGAATTGGAATTGCCTAGACAAAGTAAGTCCTTGTTGATTCTAATTATGATGGCTACCAAAAAAGCAATTACTAGAAAATGAAAATCAAATTCTAAAGCAACTTTACTAGAAGTAGTGAAGATAGTAACAAAGATAAAACAACTGGAACTAGGATCTTTAGAAAAGAGTAAGAGCAAATTACATAGGAAAAAAATGGGAAATGTGGGGTAAATACATGCAGAGGAGATATGAAGTTTAAAAGAAGGCAGGATTTGAATGAGCTATGTAATGGCTGATAATGACTGGATATATTAAAAGTGATGCATAATGTTTGCAGCTACAGTTCTGTCGGCATGGTTTGTTATGTATAATGTTTGCAACTGAGATTGCGTTCTTATCATTTATTTTCATTCATATAAATGTAAAAATGCCTATATCATACACGATAATTTAATAAAGATGTTTCTTGTTAAAAAAAGGAAAGTGAGGGTACTCGTTTTCTTTTCATTCCTGAAGAGAAAGAAAAGTGAAGTAAAAGGAGAATGTAATTCCTTAACAGATCCCCACCAATCTTCTTTGTTCACTAAAATAGAAACAAGAGAAGCCATTTTTTTTTTATTTATTTTCCTGGGAAATTCCCTGGAAGAGGACTGATCCTTAGTAGGCCATGTGTGTGTGTGTATGTTGGTATATGTGGGGTAAGCATGGGAAAGACTGGAATCCTAATCAGAACTGGTTCTATGACTTATGCCTAATGCTCAGTGGGATAGGCACTAACTCTCCTGAAACTTTGAATTGGATAAAACAGATATCAGAAAAAGAATGAAAAAAAAATTCCTATTGTGCATTCTCACATAAAGTAATGTATAATCGTCAATATTACCTACCAAACAAAAGTACAAAAAATGCAGGAAGAATTCATTGATCATTTAAAATATTATTTCTGGCCAAAACATATATATAGGTAATATTTTCAAGTACCTCCTTATATTTCCAGAATTTAATTTAAAACATATACTTTACATGCTTTTTTGCCGAATGTTGCTTTCTATGAACCCGAGTGGCATTCTTATCCACTTAATGCTATCTGTTTGTCTTCCAAGTGGTACAAGTGGTTGCTTTGGCTTGTGTAGTTCTTCAAGTTCCCGGGTAGAATACACTTTGCCTACAGAAAATTACAATAAACAAGCAGATAAATATCAAACAGGATGTTCTTTATTTTATCAGACTTTAATGTAATTCCCTTTTCTTAATACTGCATATCTTGTTTGCTTAACTGATTCCCTCAACTGACTTAAAATTGTGGTACTGCAGGGCTTATGAGGCCTCTGGATGTCTAGTTAATCCAACTTTTGGACCAGGGATTTTATAGCATTCATTTAAAACGGTCACATAATAGCTGTGCATAACTGTTGGTTATATGCTCTTTCACTTATTTCCTGTGAAAAATAAAAGCTAGCATAGAGCTTTAATAGACAGATGAAATGGTACTTAAGTGATAGAAAGTGTGAAACACATTTTCAGAGGCAGATTTTGAAGATATAACAAAATCAAAATTCCTTAGTCACTACTAGTGTCACTAGTATTAGTTGTCAACAGTGTTTATGATTCCACATTTTTGCCAGCAACTGACCTTTCATCATATGAATTTTGGGGGTCTATATTATAACCGTGAAAGCCCGTTTCAGCTAATACGTAAATGTTGACACATATTGTGTGAACCGTGAATGCACCGAATGCCCGAAACCACAAAATTCAAAATCTTGAATCGGCATAGTTGGCCCTTCTGCGGTATAGCTCCGTAAGGTAAGGGTGCGATAGTTAGGGACCTTAGGGTTAGGGTGCGGGTTAAGGTAAGCATAGATAGTGATGTAGGTAAGGGTTTCAGTTAGTGTATGTATGTGGTTTATTTATTTTGTTTGGGTGGGTAGTATCTAGTGAGCGGTGGGGTTGGTCAGCTATGCCGGTTCAAGATTTTGAATTTCATGGTTTAGGACATTCTGTGTATTCGTGGTTCACACAATATGTGTCAATGTTTACGTATTCGCTGAAACGGGCTTTTGCGGTTATGATATAGACCTGAATTTTGGCACCTGGTACCATTAGATAAAACACTAAGACAGAAGAACTATAACTAGGAGAACATATTTTTCCTAAAATAAAAAGTTTTCCTTTTGTGTAACAAATCATACTGCTGACCCAGAACCTGCACTGTTTCCAGAACATTAAATTGTGTGTGTGACGATACGAGGTACTGCCAGCCATGCCAGATGAAGCAGGGCAGTGGATGTATATCCTATGTAAGAACAGCTAGCTGGAATTTTGTAAATAATGATATGTCATTTATATATCAAACTGATTTGTACAGATGCTTGTGCTGAAAATGTATTTGTGAAGGTTGCTTGTGTTAAAATGTATCAACAGTGTGCCCTGCTGGATGGAAAAGAAATGTACATGTATCATTGTAATTGAATTAAATGTATACATTGTAACAGCATATACTGGAAGGGAAAAGGTTAATCCATCTGACTTTGGAAAAATATTCTTGAAATTAAATTACTTTATGGGTTAAGCCATAAAGATAATATCCCACAGTTTTGACTGGAGCCAGAGATGCAATGTCTTTGCTAGAGAATAGGTTGTAGATCCTGTAGGAAAAGTGGAATGTTTTTATGGTTTTATGACTTCTAAAAACTACACCACATCTGAGGAATGTTGTGTGTGTATTGTAGCAAATAGGTGCTAAACCCTGCTAGCTTCTAGTTTTTGTAACAGCATGGGAAGCAGTCAGATAACCAGATGTATGCGATGTCATTATGTACAGAAATAATGTTTTAATATTAGAGGAGACTGAAGTCTCTGGAGCATTCTATATTCTGTCTTGGATTTGATAACAAGGACCACTCAGCCATCATGCCTTGCTCTATTTGGGAAGTAGGAACAGTAATTATTTTAGTCAATCAGGAATAGACAGTGAGACTAGCTAAATACTTTTTTCTATATCTGTCGAAAACTTTCAATCTGTGTTATTTTTAATATTTCCTATTACTGAAACTCTGATGTTTACTGTAAATATATATTTAGTATGTTCATGTTCTTTTATTATTTATTATTAAATATCTTTAAACTTCTCATTGTGGCTGGTCCTTTTTAGAGAAATATTTTAACCTTTGAGACTACTTACATGTATTTGGTGATAACTCTGGCCACTCCCGAAAGCCTTGCTGTTTGTTCAACATTACCATTAGTATTAATTTCACACAGTATAACTGGGTACCCTTACAAGAGCCTTACAAAGCTGGCTTTGTAGTGTCTGGTGGCAGTGATAACTACCTTATAGTATGGGCAGAAGGGGGCATTGCTATTAAACCTGTGCCAGGTGTGTGTGTGTGTGTGTGTGTGTGTGTGTGTGTGTGTGTGTGTGTGTGTGTGTGTGTATGTGTGTGTATGTGTGTGTATGTGTGTGTATGTGTGTGTGCGAGCTACTTGGAGCAGGGACATGAAGCACTGGTTTCAGAGAGAGTGGTGTAGGATTTGGTTCTGGCACTTTGCTGAGGACTTAACTCTGAACCTGTGCCATTGGGGAGTCTTACTGGGGACGTGGACGGAGACAGAGAAACCCAGTCCCCAGGCTGAGTGTGTTCCCAGTTTGCTGTTAAGGGAAATTGTGCTTGATGCAGAGAGATCTGCATCTGGAAATACTGAGTGTATCCATTTGTATTCCAAGTGACCATCCCTCCTTCTGTGTCAGTGGTGAGGATTCAGCTCCTTGATTAGTGACCCAGAGTGTGGACGTCACAATGTGACTCACTTTTATAGAACGATTTGTCTTATTTTTCATTTAAAGTACATTTTTAAATTCCAAAATGGCTTCCAAAGAATAAGCAGAAGTGACTCAGAACTCTTCCTCTACAATGTTAGAGTAACATTTATTTCTGTCATGATTTTCAAAGCATTTGGTCTGACTTTACACATAATGACCTTAATATCTGTGTGATACGAAAAGTAAAGAATTCACCTCAAAACCTGTTATGCAAAAACAGATTTGAGCCACTGCAGAAATCTATTAACCACATACAAGAGAGCACTCCTTGGTAAACAGCAACCAAGAACTTGCAAAACAGCGAAGGCTCCTTCCACGTAACCGATAAGAAGCTGAGGCAAAACGGTACCACAAAAAAATCAGGTTGAATAAAACAAAACCAATAGGTGATATAAAATCCAAATAAATTTTAATATGCTGAGTGCTTCTAACCCTTTCAATGTTGGGACTTCATCAGAACTAAAAAAATTGCAACCACCTCTGGTATATATAGAGCATGCAATCAATTGAATTAAAGTCACATAACGTTCAAATCAGTGTAGCAATTAGTGAAGAACAGTTAAGATGATACACTATTTAAAAACAGTATTAAACAAAAAATAACATATCAATCAACTATTAGAACTCAAAATTAAGTATAAGAATAATATAATATATTTTTAATGTCCTAAAACATCTATTTTAAGTTATGGCTTTAAAGACCATATTAAAGTTTAGCTGCTCTTAATTTAAGTATACTATTAATGGACACCATATCATTCAACCCTGGAAAATTACTTGCATCTGATCTTATTTGCCATAGCAACTCACAGAATTTAAGTTAGTTTTCTCATTCTCCTGTTACCTGAACAATTTAAGGTGTGTTTATATAGAGCATTATTATCATTATGATTTTTTTTAAATCATAATGGTGCTCATATATACTCTTTCTTAAAATATGATCAATTTTGCTGATATAAAATTAATGCCAATCATCACAAAAAGGAATATAAATGCATTCTGAATTGTAGTCACAGGTTCTAAGTGATTTAAACTGAAAAGGAGCAGTACTAAGTTTCAAACAACATCCTTCAAAAATATATTTGCAATGCATACATGACTCGCACTTAACAATACCTTTATTAATTTTTTGTGAAACAGCAGGGTCATTTGCAATATTGTTTCTTTCTAATCTTTCCATTAAGTTGAGTTGTCTTTTATATATAAATTCTGAATCCCCACCCAAAACATTTTTTATATAATCATCACTCTCTATTAGTCTCCAGTTATTAACTAATACTGTCCTGAGAGTACTAGAATTAGGGCCATACTTCACTGTCATAAACTTTTCAAATTCCCTTTTATTTATCTCATTAGTCTGTTCCATGTTAATATCTACACCTAAAAATTGGATAAAAGTTGTCAGTACATTTAGTGCTGACCTCTTCCTTGCTCTCCTGAAACAATTCCTTAGGATAGCCTTTGTTTAGGAGCATATCTATGATTTTATTGATTTCCAATAAAAACTGATCATTGTCTGAGACAATTCTAGAGATTCTTACCATATGGCCCTTACCTAAACTCCTTTTTTGATGGTAAGGATGACTTTTCTGAAAATGCAAAAAAAAAAAAAAATGAATAGGTGTGATTCCTGTATATTTCAGAGTTAAATTTGCCTGTACTAAAATTCTTTAGTAGAGTGACATCTAAGTAATTTACTGATGAAGATGAAGATGAAAAATTGTAGGTAAATTTGAGAAATTCTGTGGTAGAGTTTAAGTATGACACAGATTTTTCAAGTTCCACCAAGCTACCTTACCAAATCACAAAGATGTCATCCACAAATGCAAGAAGGTTGTTATATTTTACATGTAACTAGTGTTAAGCACAAAGTGATCTCCCAGAACCAAATGACAATATTGGCGTACAGGGGGGGGCACAAACTGCCCCCCATTACAATGCCTGATGTCTTGATGTCTGTTGATAAAATTCCTCCTCAGAGTAAAGAAAATTATTTTCTAGTACTAAATGCATGAATGTGACAAGCAAATGAACTTCATTATTGTCTAAATAATCACATTTAATACAGGCTTCCCTAAACCATTCAACACTTATATGGTGAGGGATGCATGAAAATAAATCTACAATATCTATAGTAACAAGAAACCAATCAGTGTTAAAGAACTCTTGTTTTATATGTTCCAAAAACATCACAAACTTCCTGAAGAGAATTTTAGTTAGCAACTTGTTGTGCCCCTTTATCTTAATTGTCTCTATGCTCAAGAAATGATGTAGTGGGACCAACCTTAGGAATGGGGTATGCAGTTCCAGTATCATAATCAAGTTCATCCCTATTTACCCTTTTACACTTCTTATTTTTAACCTTAATTTCACTGTCAATACTTTTAAAAATATTGCAAAGGGCAGTATATTTAATATCAAATAGATCTTTTTCAAAGAAATGTCCAAGCAATTAATTTCCGCCAGTAATTTATCCATGGCTTTTTCATTAGACCTAATCAGAATCCTCATAGTCTTACACCCATACTCAAAGGTTGCAATCAATTCCTCTACCAATAAATGATCTTGAACACCATCATGCGGGAACTTCCAAACATGGAGCCCTTCTGACTCTACCCCATTACACACATTATTTTAAGGAAGCATTATCAAGCTGAAGCGGTTTATATTTAGTCAGTTTTTTTCAAACATCTAACTGCTCACAAAATGCTAAACTTTAATATGGTCTTTATGGCCATAAGTTAACATAGATGTTTTATAACATTAAAAAGATTATATTATTCTTATGATTCATTTTAAAATCTAATAGCTGATTGATACTGTATTATTTCTTTTTATTTTCTGATGTTTAATATTTTTTTAAATATTAGTATAAGATTTAACTACTGCTCATCAATTGTTGTTATGATGAGTTGAACGTCATATGACTTTAATTCAGTTGATTGCATGCTCTATATATATCAGAGCTGGTTGTGCTTTTTTTTTATAGTTCTGATGAAGTCCTAACACAGAACGGGATGAAAGAGCTCAACATATTACAATTTACTTGGATTTTATACCACCAATTGGCTTTGTTTTATTCAACCTGATTTTTTGTGGTACTGTTTTGCCTTAGCTTCTGATCTGTTAAATGGAAGGAGACATGCTTGCCTTGTGAGTTCGTGGCACTGCAGAAATCTTCTAACATTAAAACTGAATGAATTAACTATGCTTGATTCAGAGAACACAAAGAAAGAGCTTAACATTTTGAAAGAGGCTATCTGGATTTGACTGAAAAAAAATACTAGAAGTGTCTACTTCAACATAATGTGAAGAAGTAAAGATCTTTATCAACAAGAAGCAGACAAAGTATTAATATAGAAACGACCTTGGTAGATGCAGAGTGCAGAAGTATGAACTTAATTAAGCAAAATCAGTTATTTAAAGAGAAAGCAGGTGATAAGGAGAGTAGAGCTTCAAGTAATATCAGAATACATGGGCTGATTGAAGAATAGATGAGAAGGTATATTTGACTTTATGATTAAATCGATACCTAACGTACTATTCCTTCCATAAGCATCTCCTTTGACATAGAAAGGATTCATGTTTGTTTTTCATACTCCACAATATTCAACTTCACAAGAGGAGTAATTGTTAAGTTTTTTTCACATTCTAAGAAAAGTAACTTGTCCTGAGAACAGTATGGTCTTAAGTCACCAGCTCAACTTACAGGTAGAATAGTAAAGAATGGCTATTCCATGGAGGTAAGAAACGGATGCTGGCTATTAATTCCATGGATGTATTAAACAGAAGAAAAGAATGCTGGCTAATAATAACATCTTAAATTTAAACAAACATACTTATTAACAGGACCATCTCTGAAGGAAAAATCCCCACCTTATGGAAAATATCTCATATAATTCCTCTGCATAAAGGGGGCTCTTCTATTGAGCTCTCTAACTTTCGCCCTATTGCCTTACTCTCCCCATTAGCTAAGATAATGGAAAGATGCATGCACAAAGAAATTCTTCACTACCTTCTACAAAATAAACTTCTAGCCAACTGTCAACATGGCTTCAGACCTTTCCACAGCACTACAACTGCCCTCCTCTCCTTCTCTGACTCCATAAATAATAATTGGAACAATAATCTTTTCTCCTCAGCACTATTCATAGACCTGTCAAAAGCCTTTGATATGGTTAACCATGATATACTTCTAGACAAACTTAATCTCTATTCTATTGGCTCTCATGCACTGCAATGGTTTAGGAGTTATCTCCAAAACAGGGAACAAGCAGTGCTTTGGGACAACAACCTATCTTCCTTACTCCCAGTAAATATTGGGGTTCCACAAGGCTCAATCTTAGGTCCCCTCCTTTTTTCATTATTTATCAGAGACCTACACTGGAATATACCACAAGCCACCTGCATTCAATATGCTGATGACTCAACTTTAATCTGCACTGCTAAAAATGTTGCCTCCCTCCAGTCCCTCACCCAAACAGTTTTCCAAAATGTAGAAAAATGGTTTATGCAACACTGCCTCCTCCTTAACCCCAAAAAAACAAAACTTCTTCTCTTTACTCCTACTCACAAATCTCCCATACCATTCTTCTCTATCTCCTCTAATAATGCTACCAGTATTACCCCTGATATGACCACTCGACTATTAGGTGTAACTATTGACAACCGGCTTAATTTTGATGACCATATTAACACCACCATTAAAGCTGTTAACAAAAAAATTGGCACTCTCTACAGAATCAAACCCTTCCTTACCCCAGCAGCTAGAAAAACCATTGCCCAGACCCACCTGATCTCCACCCTTTTCTATGCCTCTGCTATATATACTAACTTATCTAAAACCAACATTACCAAACTCTCGACCTGTTACAATAGTATAGATAGATTCATTACTACTATTCCCCTCAGAACTCACCATTGTTCTCAACCTCAAACAACTAGATTGGTTAGAGCTAAAGAACCAATTACTCTATCAACAATTAGTCATCATTCATAAGACTCTTTACTACCCTGATGATACCCCTAGCCTTACAAAACTGATTTCACCTTATAAAAACCTAGCCACACTTCGCTCTGCCAATAAACTCCTAGTATCACTGACTAAATCGTACAATAAAGCTGGGGACTCATTATTTTCTAATTCCATTGGTAAAACCTGGAATCAACTCCCTCATGAAATAGCTAATCAAGACTCTACCTCTCTTTTCAAAAAACATATCAAAGAACATCTTAAAGCTCTATGGCTATGTCCTTGTTCTAACCCCGACTGAAATCACATCTCCTTACTCCTAACTTTCAGCCCCCTCCCCTGACTGAGCTCCTAAATAACACTTTCAATTTTTGAGAGTTATATTTTAGAAATAGGCTCCACCTTATATTTGTTTTCCTCCCCCTTGCAATTTCATCTTGTGTTTTTGCCTCTGTTTTTTATTAGGCTAACTGCAGCATGATGCATTACTTTTAAATTTATTTTCCTATTTTAATTGTCTGCTTTTTGTAATTTCTTGTGTTTCTAAACAAGTCTACCTTTGTACTTTTTATTCATATTAGTGTTTTTAGGTGTTGAATTATTGTTTATTGCTTGTATTGGAGCTTTTCTCCCCGGGCCTCTACTGAAAACGGATACATGTCCAGCTAGACTAGTCCGGTCAACAAATGTAAAATAAATAAATAAATAAATATATAGGCACAATTGCTTTTTGGCATTTACAATAAAGTCTTCTAGAAATTTGAATTCAAAGTCATTGTTACTCTTGAGGATGCTCTTCACAAGTTTCAGAAAATAATTTTCTCAGAGATGTTTACATTGTGGATTGCAAAACTGTTATATCTAATTATACAATATATTCAAAAATGAACACGCTGATTGGACAGCCTAACCAGCATGCCGGTTGTAAGTAGAGCATATACCAAAAGAATAAAGTCTAGACGCTGAGGTGCCACTGAGCGGCCGGACTTTCTATTTGAATATGCTGAAGGACATTGCAAAACAGAAGAAAAATCAGGTATATTCTCAAAAATAAAGAAATAGAAATGTAATTGATTTTTCTTCTCTCAGTAGCTTTACACCACTGCCCCCCTCAGAGCATGAGACAGCTATGCTGAACAGTACAAGCACCTGTACAACGGATCTATATTAGATCATCAAAGTGTTAATACTTCGAATGGTCTAATATCGACCTGAAAACAGTGAAAGCTGAAAATTGCGAAGCTGCAGATAACCATTTTTTTTTCCTAGGGAAAGAATTTGGTTGTCCATTTCTGTGGCTTTGCTATTTTCAGCACTGTGGTGGAAAGTTACAGGTTGGATTCAGGTAAGTGTGCGATTGTTTGGACATTAGGGTTAGGGCAGGGTATGTGAGTTAGGGTTAGGGTGTGGGTGAGGTGAGTGTGCGATAGTGACAGACTTTAGGGTTAGGGCAGGGTATGTGAGTTAGGGTTAGGGCACTGGTGAGGTGAGTGTGCGATAGTGACAGACCTTAGGGTTAGGGTTTGGGTTAAGGATAGTGGATAGATAGTACTGTATGTATAGTTTAGTGTAGGGTTAGATATAGGATTTTAAGTGTATGTGTGTGGATTGCTGTTTTTTTGGTGTGCTTGTGTTGTGTGTGTGTTTCTCGGGACAGTGAATTTTTTTCCCAGGGAAAAAATTTGCTGTTCTGAGCTTTCGATGTTTTTAGATTTCATGGTTAAAAGTTCGAGGTTGTTGTATTCGATGATGTGCTGTTTCATTTAACTGATATAGACCCTGCACAACTACATGGACTCAGCCATACCCAACAGAAGTAAAACCTGCTCCTCAAGGAAACACAGACCTGTCTGGTGGACATCCTCCATCAACAGGCTTTACAACAAAAGGAAGAAACTGTTGTCCAAGGGTAAAAAGGAACAAATTCCAATCTGGAAAAACACCCTCCTCAGCCTCAGTAAGCAAATTAGATCACTAGTGAAAACCTCCAAAGCCAATTATGAAGTGAAACTAGCCACCGAAACAAAGGGAAACCAGAAAGCCTTCTTCAGTTACATCAGGAACTTCCATGGCAAAGCCCAGGTCTGTTCCAAATTAGTACTTAAAGGTACCACTTACACTGATCCTGTTGACTTAACCAACCTGCTAGCAGATAGGCTCAGTGCAAACTTCACCCCCCATCCCCCCAAAGGCCCAGTCAACATCCCCAATACTTGTCCCTTACCTCACATCTTCATAGATCAAGTGTTAAAGGCCCTATGCAAGGCAAAGAACACAGCTACCACGAGACCCGATAGTATCCCAGGCTGTATTTTGCACCATCTCCAGCAAGAACTAGCTTTGCCATTGAGCACCCTATTCAATCACAGCCCAAGTACAGGCTTCATTCCAGCAGAGGGGAGAATTGCCATTGTCATCCCTTTGCACAAAGGTGGTGTCACTACTGACCATAGAAACTATTGCACAATTAACTTGACAAGTCTGATCTGTAAAGCCATGGAGTGTATTATTATGGATCTCATAAACAAGGACATAGGCAATCTCCAAGCAGTTGACCCCACCCAGTTCAGATTGGTCAAGGGCAGAGCTTGCCTGTTGAACCTGGTTAACTTCTTTGAAACTGTCACGAAGGCTCTGGATGAGGGAAAGTCAGTACATACAGCTTACCTTGACTTGGCCAAGGTCTTTGACATAATCCCCCACTCAGGCATCATCAAAAAGCTATCAACTTGGGGTAAATCCTTGTATCATCAGTTGGGTGGCCAACTGGTTCACTGTCAGGAACCACAAGGTCAAAATAGGCTCCTCCACCTATGACAGCAGACCTGTCACTAGTGGTGTTCCCTGGGGATCTGTCCTGGGACCCCTACTGTTTGGCATCTACTTCTCAGAGGTCCAGGCAAGGACAAAAGGACTGTGGCTGACCAAGTTTGCAGATGACTAAGTTGGGTGCTGTCATTGATGCCCCAAATTACATTAACTACAAATGGGTCTCACAGCAACAAATGACTGGTGCTAAAGTCATAGCCTTAAGTTAAACACAAAAAAATGTATTATCATACCATTCAGCAAAAACATGGCCCCTACTGATTACCACATCAGTGATTACCCCCTAAGTATACAACCTGTGGTGAGAGATCTGGGTACTCAGGTTGACAACAATCTTGGCTTTGACCATCATGTAGCGGCAGTGGTCAGAAAAGCCTTTTACATGGATCTCATAAGTAAATGGATTGCATCCAGAAAAAGGAAGTTATTAACTCTCTGTACTTCTCCCTCATTAGGCCAATAAATTAGTGTAACGCCCTGTTTGGTATGTACCTCGCCAAACACCTGCACCAACCTGAAAGGCCATAGAAATACCTCACAAAGAGAATTCATGGCCTCTAACACCTGTCCTACGCAGACAGGCTCGAATCACTATCACTATACTCGGTATCATACAGATTGTTCAGAGCTGACCTGTGTCTTGCCTGCAAGGCAATATTGGACCCGACCCTACTAGAGATGCTCCATATCTGTAAGTCTAACTCCTCACGCATTACCCAATAAAAAGGCCTAAATCTAATATGCAACATCAACAAAACCTGCTGGAGAGACAGGTTTGTCTCCCAGAGACTGCTGCATCTCTGGAATAGACTTCCAATACATGTCAAACAGAGTACCTCGCTGACCCTCTTCAAGCACAACCTTGATGAGTGGATGGGAAACCACAAATTTGTCCCTGGGGTTCCAACTGCATCCCTCATTGAAAGTGGTGACAGGTGCTGACTGATGTTTCTTTTTTGGGGGATAAACTCTGGGCTAGGCTTGTAAGGCCCCAGGGACATTAGCCTAATAAACTCCTATGATCCTATAATTTCTGCACTGTCTCTCATAATATCTCGATAGAACCCACCTCAGCCAAAAAAAAAAAAAAAAATCAGCAATGGGGACTCTTTTCTCTGTTGCTTCTTTTGCACTTTACTGATGTACTATACAAGTGTAGAGGTGTAAGTCCCATACACATGTGCAGTACATCAGTAAACAAGGAAGAAGGTGGAGGAACACTACAGCACTGTTATAATATAACATTATTTAAGAAAGGTAAGCAATTTCTTTCTTAAATGTCATTGTATATTAGCAATAACCCAGTCATGGGTGTGGGTATACACATGTTGGCTTTGTTTAATCACTTGGGCTTCGCCCTAGTGATCAAACCATGCCAACCATGGGTCACTCCTGTTATTCCCATGCCCACTTGTGGGTTATTGCTTAAATAACCCCATAATACTGAACCTTGGTAAAATGTTCCAGGTAGTTAGACAATAAAGGCTCATTAACCTTGACTACAGAAATGCAGAGCTTATATATTGCTAAACAGTGCCTGCACTGTTTTATGCTGAAGCCTTTCTAATACTCTGTGATAATCTGAGTAACACATACACAGCTGATGGACTTTCTTGTTATTCTGAAACCATAAACATTTTCAGTAATAAGGTACCTTTGTCTTTTTTAAAATACATGCTGGTTAATTAGCTGATTGATCCTGCACATTCCAGTTAACCATTTAATTTTAGGTAATTACTTTTTATGATGATACCTGAAACCACCTGATCTCTATTAGCATGTCTGCACTTTGATAATAAGCTTCCCCACCTACATAATGTAAAAAAAAACAGTGGCTTAAAATACTATTTATTCTTTATTATAAGGTTGCTTACTTAGTGTATCTTTTTTTTAATAAAGGCTCCTTCTGCCCTTGTGCTGCTGACCATCAACCTGCTGCCATGGTTTTTCATTTGTTTTGCATTGGGGTGACAGTTCTGATGCCCAGTAGTTCCCCTCCAGACAAGAACTAGTAAAACCCATTCATTCTTCAGTCAGGCAAGAGTAATTTGTGGCACATCCATCAGCAAGGCAGCCATGAGGGAAATTTCCTTTTTTGTCAGTCCCCAATCCTACTCCATTAGTGGTGACATAAGTGTGATGCCCATGCACTGGCCCAGTAATCAAGGAGCCTCAATCCTCAACACGAACACCAGTGAGGGACATGCACATTGGGAGGATGACAAGTACACACACAGTAAAGAATAATTTCCCTCAAGAGCGCACAGAGATCGCAGACAGTCTGGGGCTGGTTTCTCCCTCTCTCTCCAGATTCCCAATAAGACTCCCCACTGGCACAGCTATAGGGTTATGATCTCAGCACAGTGGTCAAGCCAAAACCTCCAGCACCCTCTCTATACAGCCAGTGCTTCATGTCCCTGCCCAAGTAGCTGACACACACTCACCCTCACACTCACTCACACTCACTCACTCACACTCACTCACACTCACTCACACTCACTCACTCACACTCACTCACTCACACTCACTCACACTCACTCACACTCACTCACACTCACTCACTCACACTCACTCACACTCACTCACACTCACTTTGAGATTTGATTTACATACAAACACCCAGACACTCCTGGGGAAGGCTGTCACAGGTTCACTAGCTATGCCCCCTTCTGCCCAGACTAAAAGGTAGAAATCACTGCCACCAACTACTCTTACCAACTACTAATAAAGCCCTTCCCAAAGGATGGCCAATTCTACTATGCAATGTTACTTGTATCCAAATGATAAGTGTGACCAGAACTTTTTTTTCCAGAGTGGTCTGTACAGTGTTACCAAATACATGCAAGTACTCTAAAAGCTTAAATACCCCTACACAAAACTAGCCACAATTAAAAGGTTTAAATATATTTAATAATAAATAATAAAAGCACAATATATTTAATAATAAATAATAAAAGCACAATACAATACTCATTAACTCAACACAGTGAAAATAGAATTCAGAATCACAGGTAATACTTTAAAACAACATTGCTGAACAGCCTCACATAAATACAGAAAACATCTACACTAATCTTGCTATATTCCTATCTATCTCTACAAGAAACTATGTTCTAAATAACTTACACAGCCAGGCAAATACAAATGAGAAGTGCTGAAAGGATGTTTACAGATCCAGAGACAAATACAAAATGCACAGACTTTCTCTCTGGGATAGTTCTTAAATTAATAATACACATTACTGCTAGGTTAGCTAGATGACATCACTATTTCATACATGTCTCTAGTTCCCAGGCTAAACAGATACCAACAGAATTTAACATATCTCTACGAAAAATGCTTCTCTCTTAGAAGCTGACACTTCTCTTAGAAGCTTGCCTGCAACTGGAAGTCGTAAAACAATCAACACTTTTAAATTTTAAACTTAGTAATTATTTCTGTCTCAAGAGAATAGAAAGAAACTTTAGCTGCAGACCTTCTATCTTCTAGTTCTGGTAAACACACTTGTAACATTATTTACTTATTTTCTCAGAGTTTGCAAGTTAACTCTGTATATCCCAACTTCTACTATGAAAACATAGATTTGCATAGGCATATAGTCCATATACATTTCTGCTCTTCTCCATCAGAGTGCACTGTGGTTACATTTTTGAAGCTCAGCACATAACATATAGTTTAATCATAACATATAGTTTTCTTACATTTGGAAAACAAGCCCGTGGATCATATTAATATCTACAAATGACATATGATGACTTACAAAATTCTAGCTAGCTGGGCTGGCAGCCTTCACAACAGGCATCTGAATTACCACAATGGCTACCAACATTCTTTAAATGGAGTACATTTTTTTACCCTTTCAAGTAATAAACAAAAGTAGACTATTTTTTTTTTGAAAAGTAATTTTCTTTCATAACTTATTTTCATATGAACCAAAATGTAAGAGTTTTACACAAGATTAAACAGTCCTTCCTTTGATGCTAAATCAGTTCTGAATAGCTCAGACAGACACTGTTCTCCACTGGAACTGAGAATCATATTTGTAATTTTAACATATTTATTAAATCTCATCTTAGGTTCATAGGTTCATGGGTTCATATTAGGCTATCTGCCCTAGGTCATTTATAAGCCTAGCCAGAGTGTGTTTGGATTTCGCCACCCATTTTAAATTAATTTTGCTATGCCCTTTTTCGAGGTTAGTATATTGTGCCTCTGTCTAACAGTGACACAGAAGTGATACCCGGGGTAAACCTATGATCTCCCATCCACTCATCAAGATTCCTCTTGAAGAGAGTCAATAAGGGACTCTGCCTAACCTGGACTGGGATTTTATTCTGGAGTGAAGGGAGCCTCTGGGTTATGAATCTGTCCCTCCAGCATGTCCTATTTATTTCAGTGCTGAGGTTCAAGTCTCTCGAGCGTAGCTCAATGGGATTTGGATTTTCTGAGGTGCAGCATGTCCATTAATTCCGGGTTGGACATGGCTTTATACGTCAGGCACAGATCACCTCTGAACAGGCGGTATGCCACTGAGTAGAGCTGGAGTTTCTTTAACCGGGCAGCATATGGCATCTGTTTGAGCCCTTTGATCCTCTTGGTGAGGTACTTTTGGGGTCTTTCCAGTTGCTGCAGGTGTCTGGTAAGGTACATCCCAAAAGGGGCATTGTACTCAATTATGGGCTTGATGAGGGATGAGTAAAGAGGCACGATGACCTCCCCTGATCTAGATGTGAATCCCTTCATGATTAGGTGGGCTATATAAAATGTTTTTCTAACCACTTTGGCCACGTGGTTGTCAAATGAGAGACTACTATCAACTTGGGTCCCCAAGTCCCTAATTACTTCTTCTGTACTTAATGGATTACCACCTATGTGGTAATTTGTGGGCAATTTGTTTTTGCCAAAGGGATGACTATACACTTTTTTGGCGTTTAGCTTGAGGCCATGGCTCTGGCACCAGTTGTCTGTTTCTATGAGGCCTTTTTGGAGGATGCTTGAGTCGGCTGGAGAGTCGATTATGGTGCCCAGTTTGCAGTCATCTGCGAACTTGGTCAGCCACAGTCCTTCCATTTTGGCCTATACCTCCGAGAAATATATACTGAACAAGAGAGGTCCCAGGACTGAGCCTTGTGGGATGCCACTTGTACCTGGTTTGGAGTCTGACATGGCTCCAGAAATTCTAACCATGTGGGTTCTGTCCTTGAGCCAGTTTGCAACCCATCTAGTGACATAGAGGTTTATATTTAAGCTGGTGAGCTTATCTATAACGCCCGAGTGGGGTATTGTATCGAAGGCTTTTGCGAGGTCCAGGTAGGCTGTGTGGACCACCTTCCCCTCATCAATGGCCTTGGTGACTGTTTCAAAGAAATCGACCAGGTTTAAGAGGCAGGATCTGCCCTTAACAAAGCCGAACTGGGTAGGATCCAGTGTCTGTAGGTCCCCAATATCTTTATTTATGAGGTCCATGATGATCCTTTCCATAGCTTTGCAGACCAAACTAGTCAGGCTTATGGGGAGATAGTTTCCAGGATCCATTGAGGCACCACCTTTGTGGAGAGGGACCACTGTTGCTGTACGCCACTCTTTGGGTACATATCCTGTAGTAAGGCTGAAACTGAACAGTAGTTTTATGTTTGGGTTTAGCTCTTTTTCGAGTTCATGTAGGATGCAGCCCGGGACACCGTCTGGTCTCATTGATGCTGTGTTTTTTGCTTTGGAGAGGGCGGCTCTTACCTGAGCATCTGAGATGTCAGGGGGCAGCACTCTGCTGGGATAGATATTTGCCCTTTTGGTGGAGTTTGCGCTGAACCTGTCAGCTAGGATGTTGGCAATGTCTGTGGGTTTGGTGTATTTTTTGTCATTTTGGACAATTCTGAGCATATCTGGGAATTCCCACCCAGGTTCCTAACATAACTAAAGAAAGCCTTGTGATTATCCTGAGTGTCCTGTGCAATTTTTTCTCGAAGCTGGCCTTAGATGATTTTATGAGTGCCTGTAGTTTTTTGCTAATACTGATCAGAGATGCCTTCCCTTTTTGGGATTTTGCTCTATCATGTAGTAGCTTCCTCCTTCTATTGTATAGTTTATTTATGGCTGGGGTCCACCAGACAGGACGCCTGCCTTTGGAGGATTGGGTCTTGGTTTTATTTGGGATTGCATGATCCATGCATTCCTGAAGGTGTTCATAGAATGCGTTTATAACAGATTCTGTGGTCTGGGCTGTAATTTCCTCAGGCCCGGGGCTTTGAAGGATTCCACCTTGGTTTTGAGGAGTGTGAAATTTGCTTTAGAGAAGTTTTTCACTGTGGTTTTCTGGGCAGGGGCTGGGGTCGGGATGTGAATATCCAGTGAGATTAGTTTATGGTCTGAAATTACCAGTGAGGGATACACTTCTGGTCTGGAGCATAGAGTCCCCATGTTGGTGATGATCAGGTCCAGTATGTTTTCCCCTCTTGTAGTAGTGGTAACAAGTTGTTCCATAGCTTTTGAGTTTATAAATTCTAGGAACCTTTAGGCTAGGGTGTTGGAGTTAGAGTAATGCTCTCAGTCTATGTTTGGGTAGTTGAAGTCGCCCAATATAATGGTGTTTGGAGAGACCTTCATATTTTCCAGGGTTCTCAGGAAGGCCGAGTGGGGTTCCTGGGTTTGGGAGGGTGGTCTGTAGCAGGCTATAAACTGGAAGGCAGTTTTACCCACTGTTAGTTGCACATGGATAGTCTCTGATGCTTCGTGCTGTGCCACCAACCTGGAGGTGTGGGTATCTTTGACGAGTATTGATACTCCCCCTCCTTTTGTGGTTTGGTCCAAGTTTTGGGGCCGAAAAGCATTGTATGAGGTATAACCTGGTAGTGCTGGGGTGCTCTCGGGAGCCTTGAACCAGGTTTCTGTTACTGCACAGATATCGATGTTCTCCATGCTAAGGAGAGTTTTGAGTGCGTGCATCTTGAGGTTTAGACTTCTGGCGTTGAGTAGCATTACTCTTAGTTTCTTATCCCTTGTGGTACCTATGGAGGTGGGTTTGTCTTTTGAGCCTTGCCTAAAAAAGGCACTATGGGGGTAGCAAGAGCCTTTGCCAATATCTGAAAGCCCAAGGGTGACAGGTGCAAGCCATCCCTAGCGAAGCATCGTGGCTTGTCGAGCATGTCATCCCAGGCTGACAGGCATTGGATCCCCTTTGAATGACACCAATACTTAAGCCAATTGTTGAAATTGATCATCTTGTCTTCATATTGTGGCATCATTCTTGGTGAGGGTAAGATGTACTCAAGGTCAGGGTAATACCGGCCTGGGCAACATGCTCAGAGAGCTCCTCTATGTGTCCTTTCATGTATTCCAGGGAGGTATGTCTCAGGTCATTCACACCAGCATGGACAATTACTGAGTCATATTTGTACTTGCCTTGGAGTGACCTGAGTGCTTGTGTTATGTGGCGGATCCTAGCACCCGACAGGCAGCTCACCGTGACCTTCTCCTTGTTCAGCCTGGTGAGCGGGACGTCAGTGTGCCTGACGATAGAGTCACCTATTACAAGTGTATCAGGTGTGTTGTTTAGCCTTAAGAGCTGTGACTGTTCGGCACACTGGCTTTGTGAGCTATGTGTTGCACGTGTTTTGTTTTGGGGTATTGGTTGCTTGGGTGTCTGCTTTGGAGGTCTCTGCTGCTTAGGCAGATTTTTATTTAGAGCCTCCGAGTATGTTTTTGTGTGTTTATGTGTTTGGTTTGCTGTCGTGGTAGGTCTATGTGAGAATGGAATTGTAGTGAGTGTGGTTTCCTTCTCCTCCTAACTGGTTACGCCAGTACTGAGTTGAGAGAGCTTAGCCTCCAGTTTCGCAATATTGATGCATCTCTCACATGTGTTGGAATTTGTTGGGAGGAGGAGAGAGTTGTCTGTGTATATGAGGCAGTTGTAACATTGCCTCAAGATTCCCAGATTCACCTGCTGGACCGGAGAGGAGATTGACAACTGACCTTTGGACATGCTAGAATAGTATTGGGAATTCCTTTATAATTGAAAAAAGGGCCAATGGGGAACAAGGTACTCAAGGAGAGATTGTGAGGGTGTAGTGCTTTTAATTTTTTAGTGCTGACTTATATAATTGCTTTAGTGAGCAAGTGCCAGGTAACTTAAATGCAATGTGTTACAGGTAACTTAAATGCAAAAACGACAAACAGTAACTTTCTTTCAAGTGAAACAAGGAAATAAGTACAGTAAGCAATGCAAATATCACTAGGGATCCACAGAAGCACTGAAAAGCCGCGTTTTAGGTGGAATTAGCGTTTCAGGGAAATAACAAGCAAACAAACAACAAGCATACAAACAAAGCTAGATTCAGCAGGCCTGGATCTAGTCTATGCTACAGCAAACAAGGTGTACCAATTTCAGTAAGAAACAGTTCAAATATGCAGGTACTATAAGCATTTAACCAGAAACTCCCAGCTCAGAAGGGCAGAGTCCAGCCTCTCCTCCCACAAGAGTGCAGACCACGAACCTTCTTAATGTAAAATAACTGGCCTGAAGCCCAAGTGCTTAAACCAGAACTAATACACTTTTATCTTAGATAGTGTCCTAGGCATACATACATTAATAGAAGAAAAACAAACCATAGTAACATTTTCATGCAGTATATGTGTTTTTTTTTAACAATTACTATTCACTCTTCCTTCATATATTCTGCATATATCTACACTGGATATGAAAAGTGAACACACCATTGTTAAAATGCCAGGTTTTTGTAATATAAACAATGAGACCACGATAAATAATTTCAAAACTTTTCCCACCTTTAATGTGACCTATAACCTGTACACTTCAATCGAAAAGCAAATCTGGTAGGGGAAAAATATAAAAAAAATAAAAAATGTACAATAAGCTGGTTGCATACATTTGCACACCCTTTAACTATTACTTTATTGAAGCAACTTTTGTTTTAATTACAGCATTCAGTCTTCTTGGGTACACACCTGCCATCAATTAAAGAGACTCTGATTAACCCCAAATAAAGTTCAGCTATCCTAGTAGGATTTTCCTGACATTTACTGAGTTGCCTGCTACAGCAAAAGCCATGGTTTGCAGAGAACTTACAAAGCATCAAAAGGATCTTGTTGTTGAAAGGTATCATGAAGAAGGGTACAAAAAAATTTCCACAGCATTGGATATACCATGGAACACAGTGAAGACAGTCATCAAAAAGTGGAGACAATATGGGACAATAGTGATATTGCAAAGAACTGGATGCCCCTCCAAAATTGATGAAAAGACAAGACAAAAACTGGTCAGGGAGGCTGCCAAGAGACCTATAGCAACACTGAAGGAGCTGCAGGAATTTCTGGCAAATACTGGTTGTGTACTACATGTGACAACAATCTCCCTTATTCTCCATATGTCTGGACTATGGGGTAGGGTTGCAAGATGGAAGCCTTTTCTTAAACATTAAAGCATCCAGGTCTGGCTAAAATTTGCAAAACAATACATCAATTCTGCCAAAAGCATGTGGGAAAATGTGTTATGGTCTGATGAGACCAAGGTTGAACTTTTTAGCCACAATTCCAAAAGGTATGTTTGGCGTAAAAACAACACTTCGCATCACCAAAAGAACACCAACCCCACTGTGAAGCATGGAGGTGGCAGTATCATGCTTTTGGGGTTGCTTTTCTTCAGCTGGAACTGGGGCTTTAGTCAAGATGGAGGGAATTATGAAGAGTTCCAAATACCAGTCACTTTTGGCCCAAAACCTTCAGGCATCTGATGGAAAGCTGAAGATGAAGAGGAATTTCACCTTTCAGCATGACAATGACCCACAGCATACATCCAAATCAACAAAAAATAATAGCTTCACCAGAAGAAAATTAAAGTTTCGGAATGGCCCAGCAAGAGCCCAGACCTAAATCCAATAAAAAATCTGTGGGGTGACCTGAAGAGGGCTGTGCACAAGAGATGCTCTCGCAGTCTGACAGATTTGTAGCGCGCCTTTGCAAGGAAGAGTGGCCAAATATTGCCAAGTCAAGATGTGCCATGCTGATAGACTCTTACCCAAGAAGACTGAATGCTGTAAGTAAAACAAAAAGTGTTTCTACAAAGTATTAGTTTAAGGATGTGCACACTTATGCAACCAGCTTATTGTACGTTTTTTTATTTTCTATATTTTTCCCCCCTAACAGATTTGTTTTTCAACTGAATTGTGCAGGTTATAGGTCACATTAAAGGTGGGAAAAGTCTTGAAATTATTTATTGTGGTCTCATTTTTTTCTCTCATAAACCTGGCATTTTAACAGGGGGTGTGTACGCTTTTTATATCCACTGTATATTGTTCAGAAAAATTCCACTTATTTCTATGTGATTTGCTCCTTCCCTTTTCTAAAAATCCTGCCACCAGTTCTTTTATCTCCTTTACAATACTCAGTTATTCAATTATAATTTTCTTAGATTTGATTTCTATTTTTAAGCAATTGCTTTTTTGGCAGTGAATAGCTTTAAACATGGAAAGGCCTTACCATGTCTAGGCAACTCAGGTCCTGTGTCACAGCTCAAATGAATATACTTGGTTACAATGATTTTACTCCCCCAACATTTCTGACAAAGTACTGTGTAAGGAATTTTTAAAATCTGCCAGCTTGTTACATTTGCAAGAAAAAAAAATGTCTCCAATTGCCTGTTTCCTTATCACACCTCATGAATTTGCCTTCTACAGCAGAAAAACATTTCTCTGAAGTTTGCTTGGGTTAAAAAAATCCCTATGCAAGCACTTCTAAGCAAAAATCCTAAACCTTCTGGACTTTGTTGCATATTTGGGAGCTATACAGATGTTGTTCTATTGTTCATTTATAACTTGCCTTTCCATTCTCTCTTCTCAGACCTCACTCTGATTCTTCTTATTATCATGCAGTATTTTATACGCCTCGCTAATTATCCATTTTAAGAGCAGCTTCTCTTCTATCCTCAACTAAAGAACTTTGCCAGAGCAAGTCCTTCACTTAAAACTCTCCTATCCATTCATCTTTGCCTATAATTTGTTGTCAATTACTGGTAGGGAAGATGGTCTCTGTCCTGTAGTTCAAACTTCTACTTGGCCTCATCTCACTATATTCCCTTTTCCTCTCTACTTATTTCCTCCCAATATGTTGGATCCTTAGCTAATTTTCTCCAGTAAATTCCAGGTGCATCCTGTCCACTTTTTATATGCCTGCTTGCAGTCATCCCTATTGGTAAAATCTCTTCTCTCTCCTTTCCCATGTTAGCTTAGTTCATAGAATACTTTCTGCTACTTTATAAATATAATATTTGCATAGTTATTTTCCTTAAGGACATACATCCAAAATCATTCTCTCATTTCTTGAAATCCCTCCCTGTTTCATCATCATTTCTTTTTACTCTGATTTATAGCCTTCTGCTTGTGTTATGTAACCAGTAACTACTTTTCACTTGCACCCAGTCCAAACAACTATCAGAGAATAAAAAATCAAGACGACTGGTTCAGACCCAAAACACTTTATTTTCTAGCGCCTTGGTACAAGACCTTCAAGGAGTTGCAAAATTCATCTAAAAATGTGCTACGTTTTATACAAAATCACAAACTCAATCAATCAATTATACAATTAAACAATTAAATACAATACTTCCAATTAATCTCTCCATTCAGTCCCATAGGGACCATAGTATCATATTTAAGAATAAAAACAGATTCCTTATACAACAGTTTTTCCTTCAAAAGAATTTCATCATCATCTTTAACAAATATTTGCTCTAAAATGCAACCTTGAAGTATAGAAAAATCACTACCATGCACATTCCTAAAATGGCATGCTAAAATCTTGTCTTTCTTCTGATTTTTTATGTCCCTGATGTGTTCCATTAACCTCACTTTAAATCATCTTTTTGCTTCACCAACATAAAAGAAACCACAAGGGCATCTTAAGGCATAAATAACCTCATTACTATTGCATGAAAACTGTTCCCTTGGTGTATATTTGATCTTATTTATATACTCAAAGGAACACACTATGTATTTACAAACAGAACAGCTACTGCATATACTTTCAAGTGCCCATGGATATTGGGCAAACATTTAAATTTATTTTTGGTAAAACAAAATTACCATGGACAAGCATGTCCTTTAAACTCCTCCCCTGTTTATATGACATCTAGGATGCTTGCTCAAAATTTTACTCAAATCCCTATCTCTATGGAGAAAGTTTCAATAATAACTTACAATATTACAAACTTCTTCACTTAATATTCGCATAGTTATTTTCCTTAAGGGCATGCATCCAAAATCAGTCTCTCATTTCTTGAAATCCCTCCCTGTTTCATCATTTCTTTTTACTCTGATTTATAATCTTCTGCTTGTGTTATGTAACTAGTAACTAGCTTTCACTTGCAACCTCAAAAGGGATTTAAGACCTGTCAAGAAACAGTCTATTGCAGTCACTTCTTGTAACAAGTGGTCCAGACCTCTAAGAGGTACGAGCATGAAGAATTACCACCAGTAACTAATGCAGGTCAACCGCTAATGCAAAAAAAGTACAGTTTTGTACCTACCATAAATGTAGATGTTCGAGGATCCACATTGCTGCAGTCCTAACTATTGGGTAGTCCGCTGTCCAGTCGGCCCGAATACCAAAGTATATGGCTGACGTCGGTCAGGGCGCATTAGACTGACGTCAGTACGTCAGGGTACTAACATATCCTCAGTCTTTTCTTGCCCCAGATGTCAGAAGACCCTAAAAGACAAGGCCCAATATACCTGCACCAAAAATATGTACAATATATACAAAATTATCAGCATATAACCTCACCTACACAACCACCCCTAAACACAGAGGGAAGGAGGAGGACTGCAGCAATGTGGATCCTCGAACATCTACATTTATGGTAGGTACAAAACTGTACTATGTTCTTCATTCCACATTGCTGCAGTCCTAACTATTGGGTAGAATCCCAAATCAGAGGTAAGGGAGGCTGGCAAATCATAAAGAAGCAGGAGCTGACAACATGCCTTGCAAAATAGCTGTGGCAAAACCAGCCCTAGACTTAGAGTAGAGAGGAAGGTGATAATGCTTAGAGAAAGTATGCACTGAACTCCAAGTAGCTGCCTCCAAAATATCCTTAGTTGCCACCCCCCTTAGAAATGCTGTTGAAGTGGCAGTAGCCCTAGTGGAATGAGGCCTAATCCCAGCTGGAATCTCCTTGCCATGACGGGAATAACAAAATGCAATGCAAAACCCAATCCACCTAGAAATAGTTTGTTTTGACACAGGCTTGCCCTGCGAACTCAATGCAAAAGAAACAAACAACTGCTGAGACTGCCTAAAATCCTTAGTCCTGCTTAAATAATAACGCAATTGCCTGTGTACATCTAAAGTGTGCAAAATCTTTTCCCCTTTATTTTGGGGGTCTGCATAAAAAGTAGGCAAATGAATAGTTTGGTTTAAAGCCACACTAGAAACCACCTTAGGCATAAAGGAAGGATTAGTACGTAATGATACCCTATCCTTATGGAAAATCAAAAGGGCTCTACTGCCATAAGGGCCTGCAACTCAGACACCCTTCTTGCAGAAGTAATAGCCAACAGAAAAGCAGTCTTCCATGACAAGTATTTCAATTCAGCAGTAGCCGCAGGCTCAAAAGGTTGTAGAGTAAGTTTTTCCAACACAAAATTGAGATCCCAAGCAGGAGTAGGAGCTCTACGTGGGGGTCTTATATTCTTTGCCCCTCTAAGAAACTGCTTGAACAAAGGATGCGAAAACAATGGTGGGTCACAATCATAGTGAGCTGAAATTGCTGCAGCATGAATCTTAATGGAAGAGAAGGACAAACCTTTGTCCAATAACTCAGTAAGATATTGAAGAGACACACTCAAATTAGGCTCAGAAATCTCCAATTCTTTGCTGTACTCCAAAATAAAAATCTCTTCCATTTTACACTTTCCTTGTACTAGGTCTTCTAGCTTCCATAATCACATTTAAAACTTGTTGAGGAAGTTGAGACCTGCTGTGTTTCAACACAGAATATGCCAGGCTGTTAGATGAAGAGAGTGAAGCTTGACATTGAGCAGATGACCGTCCTTCTGAGATAACAGATGTGGAATCAAAGGTAAAGGCCATGGAGGCTTCCTTACCAGACTCCTTAGTAGTGGGTACCAGTGTTGCCGAGGCCAATCTGGAGCTATTAAAATCATCCTTGGCTTGTCTTGTCTGACCTTTAAGAGCACCTTTGGAAGAAGAGGCAGAGGTGGAAAGGCATACACATGAAGATTTTTCCAACTGAAAGACAGAGCATCCACTTTCCAAGCTGTGTGATGAAACCCCTTTGTGCAAAACTTTGGCAGCTGGTGGTTTAGTGGAGAAGCGAACAGATCTATGTCTGGAGTTCCCCATGACACTGTCAATTTCTGAAATACATGAAGATCCAGTTTCCACTCGTGGGGATCCATGATTTGTCTGCTTAACACATCTGCTAAGGAGTTCTGTGCTCCCGAACACTAACCTGGCACAGTCTAACCTTCTCTTAATAGTGCGTTTGTTAAATCTAGCACAAGAGCGGCATCCAACAACGTCGTGCTCAGGCCCTAAACAAGGTATACACAAGGTATGGTAATCCCTATGAGGTATCTGTTTCCCACAAGAAATACAGTTATTCACTTTTTCTGACATCCGGTTAAATACTGAGGCAAGAAAAAACAAAATGTTCCAACGGGTATACTTAGCCAACTTTGATTCGGTCTGAAACTCCGACTTCAGAAAATTTCAGAACGCCAACCTGCACTCGCAAAACTGCTTCTGCATCGGACCATGCGGCAAAAAAGACTGAGGATATGACGTCGGTCATGCGCATTAGTACCCTGACGTACTGACGTCAGTCTAATGCACCCTGACCGACGTCAGCCATATACTTTGGTATTCGGGCCGACTGGACAGCGGACTACCCAATAGTTAGGACTGCAGCAATGTGGAATGAAGAACATCTATAAATAATTGCTTATTTCCTACTACCTAATGTACTAAAGCCCCATTTAATTGTTTAGGTTTATTTAACTAAAAGATACAATAACACTCCTCCAATTTTATTACTATTAAAGTAATTTTTTGGCTATTACCATTCAAAACTAAATTCTGGCTAATCTGTAAGGGGCAATAGCTTTATTGGCTCACATTCTCTTGTGAGACGGCTCTAAACTGTAACAAGGGGATACATTTTTATCCTCTTTCAAACACTCCTATGCTGCAACAAATAAATAAGTTACATTTCAACAAACCTGTTTGGTCTGGTGTAGCTGATATTTTTTTTCTGTGCAAGCCATGGACAGGCACAACTATCTCCTTACTCTTTCCTGTCTGTAACCCCTCCTCCCAAAGTCCAGAGTGAGTTTACTTAAACTGCTGGAAGAACGGGTACAATTTTTAAACAATTTTCCCTGCTGTCCAGACCCTCGCCGTATGTGTTCCACTAGTAAATAATCTCAAACATTCCTCTGGCTTTGTGCAAGTGCATTGCTCAGGTATTTCAAAGATTCTGATGTTAAAATGTCTGCTTGTTTAACAATGTCAAAATGATGTCCACTTGTTTATCATTTATTTAGTGACTTAATCAGGTTGCTATATAGCTGCAGACAGATTCACACTGCCTGTCTGTATGTTGGAATTTATTCATCATTAGACTTTGGACTATTGGTCTGTTCTATAACATGCTGCTTACTATGATCATTAGCAGAAATGGATAGTAATGCTAAAACTGTGTTGAGCTGTGAAAAGTTGAAAGTTAAGCAACTTTAACTTCTAAAACGCTATTAGCTAATTCAGTAGAGTACAGAAATGTGATGTAAACGTGGTGTAGTGATCAGAGGGAAGAATTGCTGATGTTTCTATCAACCTTCTGTAATACTTATTAAATTGTCTATGTACCTGTAGAAGGATTTGGACTGTGTAATCAAGGATAGGCTCTCAGAAAGATGTTTAGCTAGATGTTTCTGATAGTCCCTTTTCTTTTTGCTAAGCAAAGCCTGGCACAGCAAAATAATGGGTATAGTTCCCCATACTAAAGGGGTGGCGTAAGCCACAAAACGATGGGCTAGGCTTGTAAATGCCCTCGGGCAGATAGCCTAGTATGAACCTATGAACCTATGAACAGTAGCTAATATGACTAAGTGCGTCTCTAATGTACATGCAGCTATGGTGCATTGAAACTACCTGATTTGCTCAAGCCTCGTTAATAATGTCATACTCTCCTATCTTTTTTTTTAGTTTCACTTGCATCCTCAAAAGTGATTTAAGGCCTGTCTGAAACACTCTATTGTGATCCCTTCTTGTAACAAGCAGTCAGGACCTCTAAGTATGGGCAAGAATTACCACCAGTAACTAGTATAGGTCAACCGCTAATGCATTTCAAACAAATAAAAAAAAAAAAAACTATATTCAAGCATAACTAGAGTATGGGGAGTACATCACCAGGGTCGGCAGCTTTAAATAATTCCATATTTCTTACTACCTAATTTACTACAGCCTCTTTTAATCTTTTAGGTTTATTTAACCAAAAGATACACGCACACTCCTCCAATTTTGTTACTAGTAAAGTAGTTGTGGCTGTTGCCATTCAAAACTAAATTCTGGCTAATCTGTAAGGGGTAATAGCTTTATTGGTTCACATTCTCTTGTAAAATGGCTCTAAACTGTAACAAGGAAATAAGTTTTTATCTTCTTTCAAATGTTCCTATGCTGTAACAAGTAAATAAGTTGAACTTGAACAAATCTGTTTGGTCCAGTGTAGCTAATGCTTTTTTTTGTGCATGCCATGGACAGGCTCTAACTGCTCCATTTGCCCTCTCGCTGCACTTGGGCTAACTCTGCTCCCCTAGCCTCATTCCCCCACCCCCCACTATACTTTCATTTATTTTAAGCTAGTCACTCCTGCACACTCCATTATTCAATCCACAAAATCATTATATCAGTCTTGATTAATTACAGTCTTTTCTACCGACTAGCACAATACCATAATACATTTTTCTAACACTACTACTAAAGACATTTACCTTAACATGTTATCCTTTTACACTACTGCTATCATAATGCTATCAACAGCAGCACACCTCACCTCATACCACATACATGCAAATGCCTCAGCAGCCTCCTATACTACACCTTTCCCCTATCCACCACAGATAAACCTTTAAGCATTGAAATATCTCCCCTCAGTCTATAAAACTGCATGCATCAACCAAGTTATGTTTACCATAATCCCACAAAAAAGTTGCCCCCAATATCTCTGTAAAATATGATAAGTTTATAGTAAAATTTCTCAAGATGGGGCTTGGGAAGGTGGCCTAATGGTTAAGGTGTTTGCCTTACAAACACAAGGTGCAGGGTTTGAGTCTCACAAGGGATAATTGGCTAGGCTTAAAATGGCTCGCAAGGGCAGTTAGCCTAGTACTAATCTATGAACCTATGAACATATAACTTCACAACTAACCCTAAGTGGAGATATCCATTCAAATCCTGGCCTTAAAACCCACTTATACCAACAGCATAACCAATTCACAAACCAATTTCAAAGTATACTAAACCTCTCTCGGAAAAGATATGACCTCTTATTAAATTTAAACCTTAGAAGCATTGAAAACAAAACCCAAGAACGTCATGCCACACTTTCTCTCTCTATTCACCTGACATCATTTTGATCACAGAACTTGGCTAAAGTCAGAAACTGATAACAATGAAAATCTACTTCCAGGACATAGTATTTGTAGGGTAGACAGAATGGGCAAAAGAGGAGGTGGAATAGCTATTCTATTTAAAAATAACCTTTATCCTAGAAGTTGTGCAACACAACACTCCTGATTTTAATAATGCAGAAGTTATTTTTAATCAATTAAAGATCAATTCAAAGAACTATTTAAACACAGCTGGTACCTACATGCCTCCAGGAAATATTTTTTCCACCCTAGAACACATCCTTTACTGGTCTTAAAATCTCTGCCCCAGGAAACAATTATTATGGGGGACTTCAATATTGATTGGTTTACCTGTAACTCACAAAACCCTAAAAAAATCACATTAACCTCCATAGCTTCACCCAAATCATTCAAACTCCCACTAGAACTGACAAATCATCAAATTAGCATTCCATCCTACACCAGATACTAACAAACATACCTTCTCTCTCTTTACATGCTGGGTGTCTCCCAGATAGTCTCAGCGATCATCTCCCAGCCTATGTAGGCACTGAATAAATCCAATAAAACACACTACATACCATATAAATAGGAACAAAAGGAATCTCAACCCCAAAAATTTCATATCTACCCTTAAAAACTCTGCAACTGGGTACCACTTAAACATTTCCCCCTGGAAGAAGCCTTAAAATATTTCAACTCCACTTTCCTGAATGTTCTTAATATACCAGCTCTTCCTAGAACAATTAGAATAAAATCTAGTTATGCTCCATCGTTAACCAAAGAAACCAGATCACTGCTAATCATGACAGACAAGGCTTGGGACATATGGCACACAAACAAATCACAAGTGACAAAACAGATATATCAAGAACTTAGAAATAAATCCCCCCCAAAAAATCAAACTGAACAAGATTAATCATTACCACAATATTCAAGTTAAACATCAAAATCACCCACAGATGTTTTGGTCAGTTATAAATAAAATCCTAAAACCTGGAAACTCCATTACCCCACTCCCTACAACCATTAACAACACAGATACCACAACTATGCAGCTCTCACAAAGAATAACTATTCCACCCCTCCATCAGATCTTCCCTGATCAAGTACAGATAGCAATACATTTTCTTTTCAACCTGTCCTAAGGGACTATAAAAAAAACTTCTTGAAAAACGTAAGACAACAATCTTAGCAGCTGATAACCTACCAGTTGAATATCTTAAAATGGCTGCTGAAGATCTTGATAAATCGATCCATCTCCAAACACCAAGTTCCAGCAATCCGGAAAATCGAGCACATTATCTCACTACATAAAGGAGGCAACTCAACAGACCTACTTATAGGACAATACTGTAGCTATCTTGTCACTGCTATCTAAAATTTTTGAAAGATGTATTCACTCACAAATTATGGAGCATCTCCTAGCTAATAACCTTCTATCCAAAACCCAACATGGTTTGCGGCCCTACCACAGTAACACTTCTGCACTAAAGAGTTTTACTAACATCATTAATCAGCACAGAAATGAAGGAAAATTAGTCTCCTCTATCTTTCTTGATTTATCTAAAGCATTTGACACAGTTTCTCATAATAAACTTACAAATGTACTCTCTAAACTAAAACTTGGTCATTCTGCACTTGCTTGGTCCAAAGACTACTTACAGGGCACCAACAAGCTGTAAAATGGAAACAGAACATATCCCCCTGCTGCCTGTCACTCTAGGAGTCCTACAAGGATCCATTATTGCCCCCCCCCTTTTCACTCTATTCACTAACAATCTTCCCACTGCTACTTTGCATGCATCCCTTATCCAGTATGCAGATGATTCCACATTGATATGCACTGTGCCGTCATTACAACTACAGCAACTAACCCAACAGTCTTTCCCTGCTGTGCAAACTTGGCTACTTGAGGCTCAGCTTATTCTAAACCCAAACAAGACCAAACTCATGCTTTTCCAACTCAAAAGAACTACAGATCCCACTCATCCTTCAATATCACATCTACAAATAATATCTCCAGATCTCCTGTACCTCAAACAAAATTTCTGGGTGTTGTCATGGACAGTGCAATGAAATTTGACCTTCACATAGTCCAAACAATAAAGAAAGTGCATACAAAACTTGGTACTCTATATAGAAATAAACAGTATCTAACTAATAGCACAAAAGCCACTACTGCAAGAACCCACCTGGTGTCCACACTTCTTTATGCCTCACCAGTTCTCGCAAACCTAACAAAATCTGACTTAAAATTAGACACCTGCTATAATAAGATCACTAAGTTTGCAACAGTCTCCCACCTATAGAACACACCACTACCTAGCACTCAAACAACTCAACTGGTTAGAACTACCTCATCTTCTAACTTATAAACAACTTACTATGGCTCATGCACTTCTAAACCAACCCGAGAAAAGCCCTGCCCCACAAAACCTGATACATCCTTACACTAGTAACTGTTTTTTTCCTATCAAGTAATAAATCTTTATTAAACCTTGCCAAAGCTAATAACTCTGCAGGAGTTTCTCTTTCTGGAACTCACTGCCTACTAATATAACATCAACTAGGATAGTGCAGTGGTGCAGCAGTTGCGTTGTCGCCTCACATCAAGAGGTTCTCTGGTTTGATTCTCTGCTGGGGTACCTTCTGTGTGGAGTTTGCATGTCCTCCCTGCATTCGTGTGGGTTTCCTCTGGGTGCTCTGATTTCCTCCCGCATTATAAAGACATGTGTCTGAAGCGTTTCTCCCTGGGCCTCTGCTGAAAACTGGTTTCGTTCCAAGTCAGACTTTCCCAGTAAACAAATGTTAAATAAATAAACTAAAAACTCTACTCACATTTAAAAAAATATCCTCAAATCCCACTTAGCTAATACAAAGCTGTGCTCTTGCACTAGCCCTAGATAAATTCTCTGAGTTCCTTCTCACACCCCCTTTCTCCTTACCTTGCCCATCTCTTGCTTGCCTATCTTTTCCTCACCATATACCAATCTTCCCATAGTACTTTCCCACCTACTTGTCCTACTCAAATACTGCCCATGTCACTCACCAATTCTTGCTCTGAAGGAGTAACTGGTCTAGAAATTTCTTCTTACTCAAATCTCCCTGCTGCTAGGCAATAAGATATTGAATGTTTCAAAGACTGAACACATGTACTATTAGTACGACAATAGTGATTTTATTCTCTGTTACTATTTATTTTCATATAAAATTTGAGTCAATATGTTTAAAATTGATTTATAGATAACACACTGAATGTATTACTTTTGTATCTATGTATGATTCCCTACTGTACTATTTTGTATCAATGTATGACTCTCGGTTGAAATGTGAAGCTTTTCTCCGTGGGCCTTCACTGAAACAGGACTTTTGTGCAGTTGGACTTTCCTAGTAAACAAATGTAAAATGAATAAATTAAATATATAAATATGAGCCTTAACTGCGTAGCTCAGGTAATCCTAAACCACCTTATTATCTTCCTACATATCCTTCAGCTGCCATACTAGAATGTTTTTTAACCATACACCCAAGTGCTTCATCTTATCATGTCCCCACAAATATTGCTATTGCTGAACCAATTTATGTGAAGATACATTGTTTATTTCTATAGCTTTTGTTTTATCTCCATTAATTTGTTGCCCCAAAAGACTTGAAACTATTTCAAAATGTTCCAGATCACTGAAATGTCATTTTCTGGATTTATCAAGAACAAAATAATAGCATCTGCAAATAAAGCTAACTTTTCTTGATCATCATACTATTTAAATCCCTGAATTTAACAGTTCTTTATTTTATTTTTCAGTGAGTCTAAATATAAAGCAAATGACAACTGGAAAGAGGACAATCCTGCCTGGTTCCTCTGTTCAAACACAGCTCATCAGAGATTATTCCTCTCCATCTTTATTCCTGTCACTGACTCTTCACCTGTCTTCAAATTAACCCTATAATTCTCCAAATTAACCCTATCATTTTATCAGGGAATGCAAATGCTAACAGTAATCTACTCGTGAAATCCCAGCTGACTCTACTGAATGCTTTCTCAGAATCAAGGCCCACAAACAATACTGATATTTTCTTACAAGCTGTTTCCCTCTGGATCATCACTGTTCAATTATCTGTCAAATATTTGCTTCCCCTCCATGAAACCATACTGGTCCATATCTACCAATTTTGTCAGCACCTTTGCCATTCTCTTGGCTAGTACAGACAAACACTTTATAATCATGGTTTCAAATCAAAATAAGTCCATATGAAGCTGGATCTGAACAGTGTTTACCCTATTTGGCTAATACAGCCATTACAGCTTTCTACAAAGATGCTGGTAGCCCTCTTCTCCTTTTAAGATACTGTTAAACAAAACATTCCACATTTTTATCATGTTCTTCCCTCCTAACTTCCAAGCAACAACAGGATGTTCCTGGAGACTTCCCTGCTGACTGATTATACATCAACATTTTCATCTCATCTCTTCCTATCTTACCTGTTGAACTTTATCTTCCTGAAATGTTTCCATTTGTTCCTTTTGCCGAAATATTTACATTTGTTACTTTGTCTGGCTTCCATACTTCTCTGCTTTATATAATTATTCATAAAATTTCTAGTTATTGTTCTTGTTGTATTTATTTATTTTATTTATTTAACATTTGTTAATCGGGAAAGTCTGACTTGGAACTAAGCCAATTTTCTGCCGAGGCTCAGGGAGAAACGCTCCAGACGCATGTCTTTGTAATGTGGGAAGAAACTGGAGCACCCGGAGGAAACCCACACGAATGCAGGGAGGACAAGCAGACTCCACACAGAAGGCACCCCAGTCGAGAATTGAACCAGAAGACTTCTTGTTGTGAGGCGACAACGCTACCGCTGCACCAGTGTGCCATAGACATCCTATATTTGACAACAGCCCTTTCTACTTTATGTTGCCCAAGTTGTTATGCTAAAAATATTTGTGCTCTGGACCTGTTATCAAAAAAGTAGGAGATCTGGATGTGGATCCTGCACACATGGAGCCTTTTAGATGAGGCAGAGGAAGTGGAACCAAGCTTGCTGGGGCCAAAAAAGCACAATGGGAATTACCATTGCCTTGTATCTCATGGCTTACTGAAGAAACTTGGTTATCAGGGAAAAGGGGGAGAGGCATATTTGGCAACCCATGGGCCAGTTGTCAACCACAGCATCCCTCAGTACTGCCACTTTGGGGAAATCAGGGTAAAAGTAGTTGCCGCATTTGTTGTTTAGATGGGAGGTGAAAAGATCATAGCAAGGCTGGCCCTGGTGACTGGAAATCATGAAATCATTGTCACTGATTGATTGAGAGACCATGTCTAAGCAGAATAGACCTGCTAAGTTGGTCGACCAAAACACTGGAAGTCCCAGGGATGAGAGCTGTACCACACTCTCATGGCTTCCTGGCATAATGGATATGAACAGGTTCATAGGTGTTTACTAGGCTAAAGACCACAAAGGCCTTTTTAAGCCTAGCCATGCACCCCAAATCTCTGACATGTTCTGATACTCTTGATAAGTGTAAGCAGGGGCTTCAGAGATGAAACATTTACAAGCTAGGGCCTGGGAGATGAACCATTTACAGGTTGCCTGTGTCCATTAGAGACACAGGTGCCAAACCAGGGATGAATTTCCTGTTCTCCATCCAACTGTCCAAGTTGCACTTGAATTGGGTTAGGGAGGAACTCTGCTTCACATGGATGCTCCAGAGACAGGGTAATATCTGGGATACATACCTGTCTCTCCAGCAGGTCCAATTTATATCACAGGGAAGGCTTAAGTCTTTAGAATGGGTAATTCTGGTGCTGTTGTTTTGCGGATATGCAGGAGGTCCATCATAGTGGGGTCTGACAAAGCACTGTATGTTAGGCATAGATCTGCCCTCAAAAGCCAGGAGGTCTGCATAGGACATTTTACTTAAGCCCTGTATTTTTTTAGTGAGGAACCTCTGTGGACATTCCAAGTGTTGGATATGCCTGGTTAGGTACATACCAAAGGGGGCATTCTACTCAATGATAGGTCTGATGAATGCCGAATACAGTGGAACAATGACTTCCTTGGACTTAGATGCCATACCTTTGTTTATAAGTTGTGCAAGACAAAATGACTTCCTCACTACTGTAGATACGTGATGGTCAAAGGCTAGATTATTATCTATCTGTGTCCTTAAGTCCCTGACTACTGGGTCAACTCTAAGGGTTGTGTTGTCAATGTGATAGTTACCAGGGGTGGATGACTTCCCAAAGGATACTATTACACATTTCTTAGCATTTAGTTGTAGTCCATGGCTCTGGCAGCAGTTGTTTGTTTGTGTCAGCCCCCTCCTGGAGAACATTTGTGTCAGTGTGGGATTCAATGACAGCTCCTAATTTGCAATCATCTGCAAAATTAGTCAGCCATAGACCACTGACATTGGCCTTGACTTCAGATAAGTAAATGCCAAAAGGAAGTGGTCCAAGGACTGATCCCTAAGGGACTCCACTTGTGACTGGCCTCTTTGTAGGGGTCGACTCCCCAGTTCTAACTTCCTGGGTCCTGTCTGTGAGAAAGTTGGCTATCCACCGGGTGACATATGAGTTTGTACCTAATCTCCTGAGTTTGTTAAAAATGCTCGAGTGGGGTATTGTGTCAAATGACTTGGCCAGGTCAAGGTAGGCAGTGTGAAACATTTTCCTTCTTTCTCAAAAAAATCCACCAGGTTGAGTAGGCATGATCTGCCCTTGACAAAACCAAACTGGGTTGGGTCCAGTGTCTGGAGGTTTACTATATCACTATTGATCATTTCCATGATGATTCTTTCCGACTAATGAGACTTCTGGGTCTGTAGATGGCCCACATTTGTGCAGAGGAATGACTGTTGTTGTTCTCCATTCATGAGGCATGAAGCCTGTCTGGAGGCTATAGTTAAACATCAATTCCAGAGGCCCTGACAGGTCATGTTCCATGCTATTTAGAAGGCATCCTGGGATATTGTCCTCTTGGGATATTGTTCCTCCTTGCTTGTTGATATACCAGATCATGTCTTATCGTCCATCTGGATGGATATCACATCCTTAGGTAGGGAGTTCTAAAATGCCTGCAATGCTTGGAGGACTGCCCACATATCCAAGACATTGATGTGAACACTGGCCTTTGTTGATCATGTGCCTTGAACCATCATCCCTTTGTGTGCCCCCTACCCCAGAAGGGAGGCATCTGTAGTAACAGTGGCCTTCAGGGGTGGAATGTTGAATGGTTAGCACCATGTGACTACTGGGGAGGTCAACCACCAACAGACATAGTTTCTGAAAACTGATGCAAGACATACTGAGGCATGAAGGGATTGATGAACTACTGACCACTGTATCAAAAGAGTCCACTACAGAACTCTCATGTAAATCTTGCCTATGCTACTAGTTTGAAAGATGCAGTCATAAAGCCCAGTAACCATAGGACTAGTCTTGCTCCAGGGTTTGAATGAGAAAGGATCTCTGAAGCTACTGAAGTCTGGAAATTTGAGTAGCTGAGTCCAGGTGGAATCCTATGAACTGTATCATCTGTGCTAGTGTCAACTAACTTTTAGATAGCTTGATTGTAATTCCCAGTATTGGGCTAGATGTAGCAAGAATTCCCTGCAATGAATAAGCAGATCCTTGGTGGATGGGGTGAGCCACCAGTCACCCAAGCAGGGGAACACCTGGAACCCTTGCAGCCTGAGATACATTGCCACAACTTCATCCATTTGGTGAACACCCTGGGGACTGTGGTAAGACCAAAGGGCAGTAGTCTGAAATATAAATTACTGTCTCCCAACTGGAAGCAGAGAAATCTCCTGGCCTGCCCCTTTATTTTGATATAATTGTAGGTATCATAGAGATATACTGACCACTTCCAGTCATCCATCTTCAGAAGATGTAGAATGGACTGACCATCCAGAACTTTATTTCACAAACTGGTTAACATGGTTTAGGTCCAGAATGGGCCTGAGGCTCAGTTTTTTTTTCAAAATCAAAAATAATCTTGAATATACACTGGATCCTTGCTAGTCTGGTGGGACCTCCTGGGCAATTGTTTTTCCTAGTAGCTTTGCTACCTCAGTTGCTGCCAGTTGTCTGACTGAATGGAACATTGAGCATTCTTTATCATTTTTGCAGGGAAAGAGAAGGAGACAATATAATCTCTGGTGATATTCTTCTGCACCCATGCATTTTAAGTGATAGACCACCAGGTGTGAGGATACAGAGATAAATGCCCCCCCCCCCCAATCTGCCTCCAGAGTGTGGCAGCTGGGCAACCATTCAGGAGTGCTATAAGGGCTTCTTGGTAAAAGGAACTCAAAACCCTTGATTCAACATGTCTACCTTTGTCCCAAGGGTCACCTCCATTAAAGTTATTCCCCCTCTATCCCCAGGGAAGCCTCTGTCAACAGATGCATCCTGGCCAAACCCCCAAGTCTTTTGAAACCATAGCTTTTTTCCACCTGTTTGTTTCTGGGAAAAGGTCCTTTGTGGGCTGCAAAAATGTATGCCTCCTGCAAATAGGGTCTTTCCCTCCTCTTCTCTTCTGGTAAGCATATCTTTAAACTCAAGTCCAAACAGTACTGAACTACTGAAGAGAGCATTAATGAAGGCCCTCTTGAAGCCCTATGCAAAATCATAGAGAGGGGCATCCAAGTGTGCAAATGAATAGCAAAGCCCATGCCTGCTACCCTTGCCATACCATCATCTGCACTGGAGAGCAGATGCATGGACATGTTGTTCATAGATTGTAGGGTAGAGAACTGTGTTGATTTTTGGAAGTTATCAGGCAGGTTGCCTGAGAGAGAGTTGGACAGTTCTTTAGTCATATACCTCTGGAAACATGTTATATGGGTCAAGTAATTCAGGATGTGAAATGCAGATATCACTGCATAAGTCCATTTCACAAATCTGTCTAATGCCTAGAGCCCCTGTTAAGTGGATGAATAGATGTGCTCTCCTCCAAAAGCTCCTTTTTGGTTGCTGCCGCAACCACCATGGCATCTACTAGGGGACCCTTGCTCCAATGGGAGTTGTTCTTGGGTGCAACCAAACTTTTGTCAACTATCTGTGGGATAGGCTTCACCACATCAGGTTCCTTCTAGGCCCATTGAGAAACCAAGTCTACTGGCTCATCAGTGGGTGAGACCATCCGGGAGGTATGTAAATGAGTCAGCCCCAAACACCTTGTGGAATACTGACTCTCCTGGAGATGGGTCTTTAATAGACCAACCCCCCCTCTCTGTTTCATCAGTTCTAGAATATCTCCACAGAAGATGGCTTCTAGAGGGATCTTGGGGATCCCTCCCCTTCATCAAAATCAGTATCTTCAGTGATCGACTTTGGAGATGAGTCAAGATACCTTCTCTTGCAGGCTCATTTCTTATGGCCATCCCCTGTGTGGGCTTCTGGGGAATGATTAGAATAAGAGGGGGAACTCATCAGGTGAGAACTCTTGAGGTTTAGAGAGACTGATAGCCCCTGTCAGGTAAGGCAAGAAATGGATACAGAATCCAGAGGCGGTCAGGACAGAACTTAATGAGAATGAGAGGACCCTTTCAGAAGCCTCAAAAGATAAAGGCAAGTCTCAAACCAAGGCTGTGGACACCTGACCTGAAGATGTCAGAAAAGGAACATACTTAGCTCTGACTCAACTCCAGGACAGTTATTGGCATTGAACTGTTCAGAGCTGAAGCACCCAGAAGCAGGGATGGCTACAAAAATCTCAGAGTTGAATCCAACCCCTTAGCCTTGGCTTTGATGCTTTGGCTCTGAGACCCATTCCAAACTGATGTTCCTGGAGTCAAGAAGTTGACGGGAAACAGTTGGAGTCAAAGTCAAAAGTGCTGTCAGCTCTGACATAGGTGCCAAACAGGGATAAATCAGTACTGTAGCCATCAGATCCATAGGTCATACTGGTACTGGAGAGATGATGGCTGGAATAGTAGGGAATATGCTCAGAGCCATGGGGTAGGTGCTGGGAGGACTCCCATTCGGATCTGGGGTCTGTAGAAACTTCTGCCTCATCCTGTTGACATTGGCTTCTGAGAGGTTCCTTGAAGATGGGAAGGACCTGAAGCAAGAAGCCACAGATGGTGGTCTGGGTGAGTGGTGCGGTCTGTCCTTTAAGATGGGAGTGTGCAGCCTAGGATTAGCTGGCTCTGGAGAAAAGCAATAAAGTAGAGTTGGGGAACTGATCCAACAAACCTCCCTCATAAGTGGATCTGTACATTTTGGGGTCTTCAGCACCAGATCTGATGGGACAGATGGATCAGGAGACCTTTTCCTTGACTTCTCTTTTTGCTTTTCTTTCTTTCATTTTCTTTACTCCTATCTCTTTTTCCTTCTCTTTCTCTTTGCTGACCCTCAAATTCTCAGATTTCTTGGAAGAAGGAGAGGAGGCTTCAGATGCCAAAGGTGTGTCAAAACTTCCACTTGGGCAGGGAGGAGGCCCTTGAGAACAAGTTTTTTCTGATGATCAGTGAGTGCTCTGGCCCTGAAAGAGGCACACACCTCTCAATATACCTTTACATGTGCTGCCCCTAAACAATAAACAAAGTGTATAGGGGTCCCAAGGAGGGATTTTGTGCCCACAGCTACTACATTTACTAAAGTCAGTCAGTGGCTTTGTCTGCCATAACTAGTGTAGATCATTGTGTGTATTGTACCTAGTCAGCCACTGTAGCTAGATAGCATGTGCATATAAAGCTACTGAGCACGTGCAAGATCAGTGCCATTTTATATAGTCAGAGTGAATGCAGACATGAATGGAGATGCACATGCGAGTGTTTAAAATAACAAGTCCGACAGCAAACATACATGTTCTAGTTACAGCTACTGATTTATGTACAATAAACAACTTGAACCCATCACAGTGCCTCACTGTCTCATTTGAATACAAGAGGCATGCGACAAATAGTATGCTAAGTCACAGATTACAACAATAATATGTCAAAGGTAGTAACAACAACTGCTGCACTACTAAACTAAAAAGTAGTGAAAAAATACCCATGAGAACCCCAGGAATACAGTACAGCTAATCTAGAATTTTTTTTTTTGTATACAGTGTAAGAAGGTGGGAAAGAAAACTCCAGAAAGGTAGATATCTAAAGAACCATCACAGAATAATGTTAAAACCTGTAGAAATTACAAAAGATGAATTTACAGTAGATATAGTAGCCAAAAAATGTGTAAAACACAACCAACCATTACTGCTCTGAGCCCTTGAAAATGTGCCTTGCTTTGATAGATCAAGTGGCAAATGGGGATCAGAGGGAACTATGGGTAGGGGAGAAGCTACAGCCCTGGATCCAAGCGCATGAAAAAAGCACCAGGTTCAGATCTGATAACCCATCCATTGAGCTGGACAGAAACGACAACATCATATACACAGTTTCTTTCGGTTTGCTGGTTCATTGTTTGTTGAATAAACTTTTATTTCCTCCTTAGCCTGTTCAGTGCCAAAAATATTTATGATCCTCTGGAAAAATATATTCTGAAAATACTGGATTGGATTCGCTTTTGTTGTGAAGCATTCGTTTTCTTCGTTTTTCTGTGGTTATATAAATATTCTGAAAATAGCTAGATACAGAAGCTGCATCTCATACCTACCTTTCAACATTCCCTGATTGCTAGGATAAACTTCTGCTCAGTGTATACTGAATAGTCATTTTTCACAAACATTTTGCTGACCATAATTCTAATTCTTTTTTTGATCCCTGACTAGTGGATAGTCGGTCACTCTTAGGTGTGCTTTATCGATGACAGTTTCTTGGGGTGTCAGACTTCCCAAAAGGTACTATAATGCATTCCTTGGCATTGAGTTTTAAGCTGTGTTAGAATCTCTTGTAAAATGTTTGCATTTTGGGGGATGCTATGACTGGTCCCAGTTTACAATTATCTCTGAACCTGGTCAGCCAGAGGCCTTTGACATTGACCTTGACTTCTGAGATGTAGAAGCCAAACAGGAGTGGGTCCAACACGGAGCCCTGAGGGGGACTCCATTGGTGACTGACCTCTTTGTGGGGGTGGTCTCACCATTCCTAACTTTCTAGGCCTGATTTGTGAGCCAGCTGGCTATCCAGCTCTTTATACAGGGGTTTATGCCTAATTTTTTAACATTACTGAGTGGGATATTGTATCAAATGCCTTAGCCAAGGTCAAGGTAGGTAGTATGCATCATTTTACCCTTATCTATTGCCTTGGTGTCCTTCTCAAAGAAGTACACCAGATTCGTCAGGCATGACCATCCTTTGGCAAAGCCAAACTGGGATGAAGCCAGTGTCTGAAGGTCTCCTAAGTCTTTGTTCATAATTTCCATGGCAATTTTTTTCCATTTGTAATTCTTGGAGACTCTTTATCAAGTAGTACCTTCACTTGAACTAATAAAAATTATTAAAGGCATCCAAAATTGGAATTTATTGAACCATCAGGATTAAATCTTTATTGTGCTGGTAAGTTAACCTCATAAGAATAATGAAAAATGCTATTCAAGATGAAACACATTTAAATAAGGAGCACTGACATAGCTAACCAATGTAAATGTACATTTTAAAAAAGCCAATTAAAAAAAGACATTAATTAAGAAAGCTCTTCCAGTTAATACCATTATTAAAACCCTTAAATGTAGTGTACTATACCTAATTTATTATTGACATTTGATCACCAGAAAAGCCCGACTGGGTAGGAGACCATTTTTGGTGGAGGCCCAGGCAGAAAAGTTCCAAAGTATTGCAAATCATTTTAAGAACAATAAAAACGGCAACGTAAGCGAATTTTTTCCCAGGGAAAAAAATCGCTAGGCCAACCAAAACCCAACCACACTGTCAAACCCTACGAAAGTGGGGGGCTGTGCCCCCCACACCCACCTAACTAAATATACAAACTCTGAGATTGCTCTACAGTGGAGAAAAGGGCAAGTTCCTGACCATGGCCAAGAGATTGTTTTTCCCCTGGGAAAAAAATTTGCTTACGTGGCCGTTCGTAGTTTTTGCAGTTCAATGATTATGTGTCAATCATAAGGTGTTTGGTTAAGTGACGTTTCAATTTACTAATATAGACCCATTTTATCCTGGTGTTGAGCAAGAAAAGAGCCCGATTTTGACTAGGAAGTCTTTCAGAATGATTTTGAAGAATGGGAGGGTACTCACCTGATGGATAGAGATCAGAATAAGGAGTATATAGGTGTTTAAGTATACAGATGCATTATTTCTGTGTTAAGAATGTTTACATGCTTCTGGATTTTTAAGTAGGTTAAATAAAGTACAGCTGTATAACTAAACTTAGCATAACGATAGATGTTCAAAATATATCACTACTGCAGTAGCGTTAGCTGTACAAGTTACATCCTGCCAAGGATATAACAGCTGGCCAGTATTCCAAAGCCTAGGACTCTTTCCACATGTGCCCAGGCTACTGGCTGCATGAGGTCCTAAATGGAGAAAACCAGCAGCATGGGCGACAAAAACTTCAGGGCTTTCTTGCCAACTGCAAAAGAGAAGCTATGTTGCTGTCCTGGAAACCCTGGTTAAGCAGGCAACCTCTTCTGTGGGGTGTAATCTTCCATTTGAGTTCTCCCCCTGCCCCTAGGAGTGCTATCTCATGAGTCTTGAAAAGGACCCTGGGATTTAAGGAACCACATTTTTCTACCTTCCAGTTGATTCCTAGAGAAGGGTCTTTGAGGGTAGAAAAATGTATGATGATGCCTACAGGTTCTTAGGCGAAAGCACTAAATCCTAATGTTTTTAATGGTGAATTATTGCTAATAAATTTGGTTTTCATGGAGCAGTGGACGTTGTGGTGATTTAACTCATTTGGTAGAAAAATGTATGCCTACATCAGACAGGGTCTTTACTCTTGCTCACATCTGGAAAACATGTCCTTTACTTTGGTTCCAAATAAGGAAGATCCATCAAAAAAGCACTGATGAATGAAGAGTTAAAGGGCTCCAACAAAATCACGTAGTTGCATCCAGGCAGGTCTCCTAATGGTCTTAGTTCTGAAGATTTGGTAGAAATGCCCGAGTCAGATCCAAGACCCATTAGTTGAGAAATGGATGCAAAGGATATCAGATCAGAGCTTATACAGTTTAGAAAGAGGAAAGATTAGGGTCCAGGAGCCCCTGGAGAATGGTCCTACCAAAGGTTATTCTAGACATGGAAAAATAATCTAGTTTGTAGTGCTTTGTAAAAAGTATGTACAGCGATCCAAATAGCTATCTTCAGAACACTTCTAGGGTCTACCCTTTTCAACAAAGCCATAGAAGAATCCAAGGCCCTCACGGGATGAGTCATAACCCTTCCTGAGAACAACAAAAAGAAACAGCAAGACATAACCATTTGGAAATGGTCTGTTTTGAAACAGGTTACCTCATTTCTTACCATCATAGGAAATAAACAACTGTTCAGCTTTCCTGACAGGATTACTTCTGTTAAGATAATACTCAAGCTGCTATGCACATCCAGAGTATGAAAAATCCTTTCGCTGTTTCTTTAGGATCTGAAAAGAAGAGTGGAAGATGGATGGCTTGGCTTAATGTAAACTCTGAAACCACATTAGGTGTAAATGAGGGATTTGTTCATAAAGGTACTGTTCATGTAGATGTCAGAGCAATCAGCAAAATTATCTTCTGAGAAACGAACTGTAAATCAGCCTGATGAGCTGGTTCAAAAGGAGGTAAAATTAACTTTTCTAAGACAAAGTTTTGATCCCAGGCAGGTACTACCTGTATTCTAGGTTGGCTTCCTTTAACACCTGCTGCTTGTCCTCAGAAAAAGTGGCATAAAAGTATCAAAACTGAATCATCCAGGACTTCCAGTAATGGCTCAGAAGGAGTGAGTAGTATTTTCATTTGCTCCTCTTGATCTTGTAGAAAACATCTGTAATAAAAGGTGCAAGGGGCCCTGCAGTTGCAATCACCATATATTGTATAAGAACTCTCAGCCAGGATAAATCTTAAGATCAGGTGAATGTCCAAAAAGAATAAAAAAGAAAAACGTAGTAAGCTGATGGCCACCAAAAACAGTTGTGAAGCAGACAAAATTATGGCGATGTAAAGCCGCATAGGAATCGAGGTTTATGCAGAATTTATGGATGCTACAATCAGGGATGTTTTTATGGAAGTTAAAAAAAATGATAGTAGAACTGAAGAAGGTATGAAAGACTGACTGACATACAGATGGTGTGACTGACATAGATGGTATGATGGAAGTGGTTAATGACACTCATACAATCCAGTGGTTATTATAGGAAAAATGATGGACAGAATCAGCGTGATTGATACAGAAGCTAAACCGGAACTGATAGAGACCCAACTGATCGATCATGAAGAGAGGGATAGAAGGAAGAATTTAAGAGTATGTGAAGTCCCAGAGGGATAGGAAGAAAGGGACTAAACAATTTATCCACCAGCAACTAGAAAAAACAGACACAATTGGCAGAGAATGATATCTTGCTGTAGGGACTGTACCTGATGGCTTGGGTACCCCAAAGTGAGAGGTCCTCCCATACCAATAATAGTAACATTTGCTGGGAAAGAAAAAATAAATCTTGAATTGGTGTGAAATCCTGGAATAAAATTAGTGTGCACAGGAACAAGAGTTTTTATTGACTAGGATTATTTGGTGGCCACCAGGAGGAGAGCTGTTTTATTCCATTTCAGCACCTTTGCATATTGAAGAGTATAAAGTACAAATTTTTGTTCCTACCTCTATCAAAGTGATGTTGCCTGGAGGAGCAAAAACTTTCAGTCTGGCAGGAGGCTTACAAAGTGCTGGAGATGATGGAACATGAGTGTGTTGATAATCAAAAGGGAGTGCTGAATGATTCCATTCTAGGACAGCAAGAGGTTCTAAGACTGCAGGAGCAATCAGATGGAAAAGGACATGGACTTTTCCCATTATTTATAATGGCAATGGTTCTTTCAGAGAGGAGAGATACCCAGCTAGCACACAATGCAGAAAGAATAGGTAAAACTCCCTCAGCGAACAAGATGCAATAACTAAATGAGGCGATTGGAACACTGAAAAGTACGAATATACAAACAGAGGATGTTGCAGTGAAAATAAGGATTTTTACTTCACGAGTTAAGCTATGTCATTTTGAAAGAGTGTTATATAAGCTACTTTAGCAGGTGTACTGGTAAGACAGTCATACTGGCCTGAAAACTGTGATAATCAAACATGAGCAGGGCTTGCTGGGGGTGGTTCTGACATCTGCAAGGGAGACCTGGTACATTCCATTGTGGGGGTTAGGTTAAAATTAAATAAATTAACAAATGCAGAGATTATGTGTTATTGAACTAGAACAGTGTATTGATTGATAAAAATGAAAAAGTATGCAAGTGGTCCAGACCTAGGATAAGGCACAAGTTAAAGGAGAATGTTGAAATTAATTGTGAATATTTAAATACAAAAGGGAATAAGCCATGAGATCACAAATATATTGTTGGAAGAGTAAACCAGGTAAAATGGTGAAGGTTTGGCAACTGATGTCTCTGTGGCTGCATAGGTGCACCCATCAGGATGTTGTGCGGGAAGTGAGATGAATGGTCTGCAACTTGACTAGGAACAATTTGTGTGTGTGTGTTACGGTTTTTATTTCACAGGGTTTGCTCTTATGTTAAAAAGTTTGGGGAATTGGGAAAAACACCACAGGTCAAAGTTAGGGAGTATGCTGCTTTGGCATTATGCCTGAGACACTGAAGCAAATGTTTCTGCAGAATTCTTGGTGGTGAGGCTGGCAGCTGGAGTCTACTTCTTACAGTGTATGATTTCCTCTTCTTAAGGATGAGGTCAGTGAAAGTTACGGTTGATGTAGATGCTTGGTTTCTAATGCTCAGAAGGTATAGCAAGTATAATCAGTGAAGCAGATGCTTGGAATCTACATCCTGAATATAACTAGGTACAGAAACTACATAAGATTACAGATGGAAGGCAAGCCACAGAAGCAGACATTTGGGCTCTGCGTCCTGGCATATTTGAGCCTCAAATGTGCTCCTTGAAAATGACCCTATCAGAAGAATATTACGGCATTTCAGAAGAAGCTTTAATAAATCAGTATTTCTAAAATGGCAGTAAATATGTCACATCACCTATATAAGCACATTCTTAGCTAAGCAGGCGCATGTACATAACCCTCTTCTCTGTCAGAAATGTTCAGAAAAACAAAATAATAATTTGAGAGTGCCTTAAGCGATCAACCATTACAGTTAGCTTAAAGCTACAGGTTGGTTTACATTCTCATTATTACTAACTTTAAGGATGTGTTAGCCACTGACTGTCAAATAGGAGTATGCGGACAGAGGAGAGAGAGAGGATAATGTTAAGGGTCACAACTCAAAGGGAATCAGCCGAATCTGAATTGTGGGAAGGATTGAAAACATATTCCCCAAAGCATGCCTTGAGAGGAAGGTAACAGTGAAAAACAGGAAATAAGCTTAACAGAAGAGACATTAGAGAGAAGATAGCAGAATGAGTTAGTGGAATATGTTGAAAGACACAAAGTGAGTTGCTATGTTTACAGGTGGATCAAGGAATAAATGGCAAACAGGCCTGGAAAATCTGAAAGTACAAAATGAAGGAGGATCCTCTGCAGACACAGATGTTACAATCTAAAGGGAGCCACTTGTCCATAAGTAACTAAGGCAGAAACCTCTAAAGGAATAGAAAACAAAGCAACACTGTTTTAAGGGAAAAAGTGCCACAAAAAACAGTGGATTAGCTAGGAAAATAATGCACAGATCCCACTTGTCCTTCAGTGTGTTCTTCAGTATCAGAAGCCGTTATTTCATGGTGTTAGAATGACTATATATACACTGTGAGATCCTAAGTCCTACTTCCCTACCCCCACTAATAACATGTTTCATGTGTTTAGTGCAGCTACTACAAAAATGTCTTAAAGGACAGATATAGCCTGGACTTTTCCAGGAATTAAGGATTTCAGGCTTTTGTTTCAACAAAGTATAATGTAGGAAAACAAGCTTTTGTTCAGCAATGTTCAGAAATGTTACAATAAATTTACTATGTCTTGTAACATATCTTAATTGGCATTAGCTATACTACTGTTCTCCCATCTACCTGACGTAACATAGTACTAACAAACATTCATGTAGAGAATGTCAAAATGTCACTGAATAAAAGCAATCCCCAATAAAGCCTGGATCAATGATACAGATGGATGAATATCCGACTACACCACAAATGACCAAGTTAAATGGTGGCTTGGGTGCTGGAGCAGCTAGATGGAGAAATATGGCAGAGAAGGGTTGCCACTGACTCACCCATTCTGATGGGAGGGAAAGGTGGCTTCTGGCTAGGTGAGCACAGTCATGCAATTGGGAGCTTGTACAGCACTAAGATGACCAGGATTTGGGACACGGTCTTGGCAATCCCAAGCGAGTGACTATAACCCTCATTATTGTATGGCGGCTTGCACGGCACAAAAATGGCCAGGACTGGGGACATGGTCTTGCAATTCCAAGCTAGTGAGGGAAGCCCTCATTATTCTATGGCTGGAAGAAAGTACAAACACAGGGACAGTGTAGGGCACACACTAATGACAGGGGAGTTCTCATTAGCCATTAAGGAGTGGGGTTAGGAGCTCAAAAGACTTTTCCTCATTGCCAGGATGCCAGCAAGAGTACAAACCACCTGTATATAGACAGCCCATCTAACTGGCTCTAGTCTCCCTGCTGCAGACATTCTGAGCAAATGAATATGCTCGAGGCTGATGGACAGGAGTCTCAATAGTCAGCAGCACAGAGGTATCACCAAGAAAAAAGCCACCTCTTAAATGGAATTCTGAGGCAAGTATGTACTATGACTGCTGCAGCCACAGAATTCAAAAGCTGCTTGTCATTCAGTATGGCTTCCACCTAGGGGTCACCCTGAAAATAGGCTGCGCATGAGGGTAGGCTACTGTTGTACCTAGTCATAGGTTCTGCCTTGGGTGGTTGATGTGGTACCTGTTCAATAAAAGTAAATAAATAATAAAAATTCCCTACTTTCCATGGCATACACATTGCTGTTGATGTGCTGTGCATGCACCAAATGTGTGTATTCCAGTGTATATAAAGTGATACACTACAAAGCCTGAAATCCTGTGGCTGATTACCTATCAAAATATATTCACACTGTAGCTGTTTAAAAGATGGCCTTTCACAGCTCACTAATATGTATTAATGTGCTTTAGAAGAAAATTGCACCCTTCTGTATACCCCCACACAACATGTGCTCAACCACAGCTCACTAATATGTATTAATGTGCTTTAGAAGAAAATTGCACCCTTCTGTATACCCCCACACAACATGTGCTCAACCTATACCTAACAGTCTCTTTGTGGCAGCTGAACTCTAGGTTATATATAGATATACTGCAGTGTACACTATTCCGTATAATGGGCATGACCTGTATGATGGTACATGCTGCTACCCGCTGTTTGACCCATTCAATGAGTGCACAGTGAGGCAGTAGTTACATGTTTGCAATAAGGGTAGTAGGGGCTTTCAGCCAACAGTCTCTCATCAGGAGTTCCTCAGAAACTGATACAGGGTCTCCTTGATGGCTGCTCTATTCAAAGCAATAATACAGATTTAAACTATTTAACATTAGAAAGTTGAAAAGAGGATGTCTGTGTTTCAGGGTTCAAGCTTCAATGTTTGACTGCAAAAACAGAAGGCTGACAGTATAATCACACTATACCCTTGTTGCGTAGTTCTCAAATGTCCAGAAGTTTGCCTCATATTTTTGGTCTGTACCTCATAATTTTTTTTTTATGACAAGTCCTTAAGGACTGATGTCATTACACAATAACTGGCAGTTGAATTTCAAACTTCATATCCTTCAGAAAATGCATGTTAAAGCACAGCCTGTTATTCTTGCAACTTTCTATGTTTATAGCAGGAATATTTAGAATATGTTGCTTATTTCAGGTCTTTGCCCCCCTGTTACTTTTGGCTTTGTCCAGAATTCTTAAGTTAACAGGGTGAGAGGTATGCCTTGTTGCTCTCAACCTAGAATACCAGAAAAATTTGTGTTCTTTTTATTGTTAACAAAATAATAGAAACCACATATTATTGACATTACAACTATCTAAGTTACCTGTTTTACACCTCAGAATTGTACCTTCCTCTTGCGCTCTTTCTCGGCTCTGTAGCAAAAGTGGATCATTCAGTGCTGGGGTCACTACCTACAAAAAGCAGTACATAATATATAATATACCTCTGCATTTAGCCATGTCTTCAGCTAGGAAAGCAATAAATACAAATGAGAGTGGGGATCCACTGGAAAGTTTTAAGTATAAGGTATGCTGGAAAATGAGACATAGCTGTTTAATATATGATAAATACTACAACTGAAAGTAAAATACTCACTATATTTCTTGTTGAAAAGTGTGTATATATATATATATATATATATATATATATATATATATATATATATATATATATATAGTGTTTATATTACATGACAAAAAAATTACTTATTAAATCTTATCAGAAAAAAAGGTACTATTGTAGATATTCTTGGACACTGGTCTAATTAACTGATTCTGTGGACCTACACCCCTTGTTAAAAAGTAGAATTGTAGAAAGTAAGCCAGTCAATTAATGCCAGCCCTACCATGACTTAAACAGTGCTATCCCTTAAGGAAAAGCTTCTCATTTACAACTTACAGCACAACCAGAATTCCACACCACACCACACAAATATGGTACTGTGCGATCTTGGCACTTAGGCTGATAATTCCATTTTTTTAACTCCTTTATTAATTTGATGTATATTTAGCAACATCATGGGTAAATGCACATTAACAGACAAGAAAAACAATTCCAGTTTTCTTTTTCATGCATTATATTAGAAGTTATGTACTCACCATAACGTTCCATCTGAGTAGGTGTATTCATTTGTCTGCAACCTGTGGGTTATGGATCCGATATCGGATCCGAACCGGCATGGTTTACCAGCTATGGATCCAAGCTCTCAGCTCCTCCCCTCACCCATAATGCCCTGCTCTACCCTCATGACCTCAGATCGAGTTTGCCAACAGCAAGAACACCCTGAAAAGGGTAACACACCATATGCAGGAAACTGAAAGGCCAGGGGGATAGGAGGGCGGGATGGTTGCAGACAAATGAATACACCTACTCAGATGGAACGTTATGGTGAGTACATAACTTCTAAATCTGAAGTAGGAGATTCATTTGTCTGCAACCTGTGGGACAGAGTCCCCAGCTACCTGAATCTTGGGCGGCCATCATGGAAGGATATTCCGAGCACCGGAGCCAAATGATGCTCTACCCCTAGATGCAAGATCCAACTTGTAGTGGGAAATAAAAGTATGAGATGAAGCCCACATGGCTGCTGCACAAATATCATCTAGAGGAATCCTAGCCTTAAAGGCTGCCGAGGTAGAGACTGACCGGGTTGAATGGGCGTGTACACCCTCCGGTGTGGGCCTTCCTGAAGCTTGATAAGCCAATAAGATACATTGTGAAATCCAGCGAGACAGAGAGACTTTAGAAATTGGCTTGCCCAAATTAAATTTAGCAAAGGAAATGAACAACTGGTCGGATTGCCTATGACCAGCCGTTCTGTTTAGATAAAATCTAAGTTGCCTGTGAACATCTAAGGAGTGAAGCTTGTATTCACCTTTGTTTTCATATTTAGGAAAGAAAACAGGGAGGTTAATGGATTGATTAATGTTTGCTTCAGAAGCTACTTTAGGAAGAAAGGACGGGTTGGTCCTGAGGTAAACATGGTCCGGATGAAAGACCAAGTAAGGAGGTTTAGCTGATAATGCTTGGAGCTCTGAAACTCTCTTGGCGAGTAATGGCTACTAAGAAGGCAGTCTTGAGCGACAAGAATTTGAGATCTACCGTAGCCGGTTCGAAGGGGGCGGTCAAGGCCTGGAGAACTAAGGAAAGGTCCCAGGAGGAACCGCTTGTTTTACAGGGGCCTGAGAAGGAAAGTACCTTTAAGGAAAATTTTACACAACTTGGCCGACATGAGTGGACTGGAGTCATGACCAATGTGATAATGTGAAATTGCCGCAAGTTGTACTTTGACCATGGAACTGCTGGCACCATCGTTAAAAAGAGTGGTTAAGAAATCAAGCACTAAAGGGAGAGGAACTGTGAAGGGGTTCAGGCCTTGCCGCTCCGCCCACAAAGAAAACCATTTCCACTTGCTACGGTAGACTTTCCTAGTGGACGGTTTATGAGCTGCCACCAGGATCGCCTTAACAGGGGATGAAATACCGGGAGTCCTGATCAAGAATGGAACTGGAGCAGCCAAGCAGTCAGCTTCAGGTTGTCCAGGTTTGGAGGAGATAGGCAGGATGGATGAGATATCAGATCCGGAATGGGATCTAGAATCCAAGGGGGATTCACCGAGTGAGACCTTAGGAAGGGGAACCAGATCTGTCGAGGCCAAAATGGAGCAATGAGAATCATTCTGCACCCCACCTGAGAGGCTTTCTGAAGAACTTGGAGCATCAGAGGCAAGGGGGGATAAACATACAGAAGACCGGGTGGCCAAGCATGCACCAGAGCGTCTCTTGGGGAACCTCCTGGAGGAGGTATCAGAGCGAAAAAACTGTTGCACTTGGTGTTTGAGGGAGAGGCAAAAAGATCGCATGAAGGAGTTCCCCACCGTGCAAATATGCGTTCCACTACTTGAGTATTGAGAGACCACTCGTAAGGGGTCAGAATGGTGCGACTGAGCTTGTCCGCCAGGATGTTGGACCGACCCGGAATGTGCATTGCTATTAGAAAGCAGTTGGTGGAGATAGCCCATTCCCAAACTCTCATGGCTTCTCGACAAAGAGGGTAAGACCTGGTTCCTCCTTGCTTGTTGATATACCAGACAACCGACATGTTGTCCGATTGAATCGCAATTGTTCCCAAGGGAAGAAAGTCCTGAAGTGCTAGCAACGCTAAGAGCACTGCTCTCATCTCTAGAACGTTGATATGCAGTAAGGTCTCTGAATCGTTCCACGTGCCTTGGACGGTCCGGCCTGCAAAATGCCCCCCCCACCCGAGGCAGGAGGCGTCCGTGGTCACCGTGGCGAGAGGGGGAGAAGCACAAAATGGGCGGCCTCCGTGGAGATCTGGAGAGTGAAGCCACCACAGGAGGGACTGCTTGCAAGCCTTGCTGATTGCAATGGGATGATGCACAGGAAGAGCAAGGTACGACCACTGTACTAAGAGAGTCCACTGGAGGATGCGCATATTGAGCCTGGCGAGAGGAAGAAGTGCTATAGCAGACGCCATGGACCCTAGAGCCCTCAGGACCAACTCCTGAACTGAACTTGAGTGGAGAATGGCCCGCACCTGGAGCTGCAGATTTTGAACTCTGTCCACAGTGAGGAAGGCTTTCAAGCTCCTTGTGTCTAACCTGGCCCCTATAAAATCTATGAGCTGTGTGGGTGCTAGGTTGGATTTCTTTGTATTTATAGTGATGCCCAGACTGGGAGCAAGATGGAGAAAGGAGTCTCGCGCCAATAGTAGTAGATGCCTTGTTGGGGCGGTAAGGAGCCAGTCGTCCAGGTAGGGAAAGACCTGCACCCCCTGAAGCCTCAGGTGGGCCGCTACCACTGCTAATACTTTGGTGAACACCCTGGGGGCTGTGGTGAGACCAAAGGGAAGGACCCGGAACTGGTAGTGACTGGCTCCCAGCCGGAAGCGGAGAAACCTCCTGGAGTGCCTGTCCATTAGAATGTGGTAGTATGAATCCTTGAGGTCTATGGAGCACATCCAGTGATTTTCTCCCAGAAGGGGGAGAATAGATTGCAGAGTGACCATTCGGAACTTCTCCTTGGGAACTGCCAGGTTCAAGAGAGAAAGGTCTAAAATTGGTCTTAGATCCCCCGTCTTTTTTGGCACTAAAAAGAACCTGGAGTAGAACCCTGATCCAAACTGGTCTGGGGGGGCGGGCTGGATGGCTCTTTTCTTTAGCAGATGTCCAATTTCTGCCAAAGCGGCCTCCCGTTGACCAGGTGGAACGTCTGGGAGGGACTTCAATTTTGGTAAGTGACGAAATGGGATGCGGTATCCTCTGGATATAATCTGGAGAACCCAGCGGTCTGATGTTATGGACTCCCATGCCGCTAGGTGCCCCGAAAAACGTCCCCCGACTGCCTCCAGAGTGGAGCAGCCGGGCAACCCCTCAGGGTTGCTGCGCGGGCCGTTCAGAGAAGGTTTCTCTGGACCCGAAGTTCCTGGGAGCCCCTCTGCCTCTAGGGCGGCGTCCTCCCTGTCCTCCTCTGCCACGGAAGGACTGGTTGTCCGGAGCAGGCTGGGATTGCTGCGACTTCTGGAACCACATCTTCTTCTGACCCTTTTGGTTCCTAGAATAGGGCCTCTGGGGTGCAGAGAAGCGGATTCCGATGGCAGACAGCATCTTCCCGTCCTTCTCGCTCTGGGTCAAAGTGTCGCAAACGGTTTTGCCAAAGAGGGCAGAACCATCAAAGGGGGCGTTCGCAAATGACGCTTTGAAGGGCTCTGAGAAATCGCAATGACGGAGCCAGGCCTGACGTCTAGTGACTAGACCTGCCCCTGTGGCTCTAGCGGCGCCTTCCGTAGCATGGGAGAGTAGCCGCATAGAGGTACTGGTAACTGATCTAAGAGTGGCCATGCGGGTGGAGTGCAGCACTTTGTCCTCCTCCGACATGGACTCTGGGGGAGATGCAGCGTATTCCTTAATGAGATCGTGCTGCATCCTAATTACGTGTGCCAGGTAGTTCAGCGCCCTTACCGAGAAGGTCGCTGAACTAAACATCCGCTTCCCCAAGCGGTCCATCATCCGAGACTCCTTGCTCGGGGGATGGACTGAGGGACTCTCCTGAGCAAGTTCCCTCTTGGTGGCCGCCACCGTCAACATGGCATCTACCGGAGGCCCCTTACTCCAATGGGCACGGTCAGCCGGTGGACTGAGGATCTGGTCGGGCCTCTTAGGGATTGGCTCCACGGTGTCCGGTTCCTTCCACGCCCTGGTGGTAATGAGGTCCACCAGGGGGTCGGCAGGAGGGGACACCCAAGAGGTAGACGGGCCCACTTCAAATGCCTCCAAGAACACGGACTCGTCCGAGGAAGACTTGGGGGCATACCACCCCCCCCTAATGCGGAGCATTTCCATGATGTCTCCAAATGAGACATCCTCGGGGGGTGACCGTGGGGAGCCTTCCCCTTCCTCCAAATCCGTGTCTTCCGTGAGAGACTAGGGGGAGTCAATGTGCCTCCTTTTGCACGTATGCTTGCGAGGGACATCCTCTGGGGGGCTGTCAGAGGACTCCTCGCAAGCAGCAACCTGTTCCAGGGGAACAGCTTGGGGCACAGAAGCAGGCTGTCCCAAGGGCCGGATGGTGGAAGCCTGACCCAGTGCAGAGGGAGCGCGGGACGGAGCCGAAACAAGTGCCGGGGGTCCGGAGACCCTCAACAGGGCCCTCTCCACTACATCAAATGCCGAAGGGGGGCCGACTTCGACCAAAGGATCCGACAATCGGCTCCCCCTCGGATCCGAAGAGTGGATCGGAGCTGGCGCGGCGCCGGATCCGGGGACAGTGTGCTCCGACACAGACGGCGCCGGCGAGCACTGATCCCCGGATCCGAGGCCCGGATCCAGGCCCCGAGGTCGGATCCGACGCACTCGAGGGCAGGGTCGGATCCGAAGTACCAAGTACTATCGGCGCCGACCCACCCCCGGCTCCGAAGCTGCTCGGCTCCAACTGCTCCGAACCCGGGTAGCGAGTCAGAGAAGGAGCAATTGGCTTGAAAAAGGGGGTCGAGCTCCCCCCCAGAGGGGGGGGAGGCAAGAGCACTCCCATCTGCATCTGGGCCTGGATGAACCTTCTCATCATCCGGTCCAGATCAGCGTCCGACAGGCTGTAAGTTGATCTCGACGAGGCTACCGAGGTAGGCCTAGAGTGCCTCCTCGATAGCCTCGACGGAGATCGGGTCTCCTCCTCCTCAGGTCCCGGTGAAAAACACACTGGAGACCGGAGCCGAGGAGGGGGAGAGCCAGCAGACAAGGGGGCCGGGGGAGAAGCCCGCTTGGCTGGCGAGGCCGAAACAGAGGTCTCGGCCCGCCGCTTGTGGTGCTTCTCCCTTCGGTCCTTTTTCCTAGCGTCCCTCTCCTCCGAACCAGAAACGGGAGGTTGAGTCCCAGGAGGAGGAGGGGGAGCCGGAGAGGGAATAACCGTGGTAACGGTTACCCCCGAAGGAGCAGAGGCCGGAGCCGAGTCCGGCGGCAAGAGACCCGCCAAAACAAGCTTGGACCTCCGCTCCTTCAATGCCCTGGGGTTGAACCCTGCACAAATGGAACATCCAGATGTGAGGTGTTCAACCCCCCAGGCATCTAACACACTGAGTGTGGCCATCAGCTGGGGAAAGCTTATGGCCACACTCGGAGCACTTAGAAAAAAAAGCTTTGGGCTGCTCAGACATCCTAAACTAACAAATAAAGTTACTAGAACTAAAGTAAAAGTAACTAAAAAACCACTCACAGGCCCAAACACACACTACGCTACCAGCGAGGGGAGGGATATAAATTTAAGTTTTAAACTCTAAAAAAAAGGTAATAATACAAGAGGGAAACCTACACTTTCACACAAAATTAACCAAAAAAATTTAAATTTAAGTACTTTAAACACTAAATATAGCACTTAGCTGGAGAGCTGGAAAAAACAATCTGGTCAGCATGTGCGGCAAACGAGATCTGGGGTCATGAGGGTAGAGCAGGGCATTATGGGTGAGGGGAGGAGCTGAGAGCTTGGATCCATAGCTGGTAAACCATGCCGGTTCGGATCCGATATCGGATCCATAACCCACAGGTTGCAGACAAATGAATCTCCTACTTCAGATCATATGTTTTCTAATAATTATTATAACTACAACCTGGCTTACTGTACATATTGTATATTCTGCTAAGACCTGCAAATGCTTTGTTATAATATGTTCTACTACACTAAGACATCTGTATAAATTTCATCTACTATATTTCCTATTATGCTACTGTAAAATTCTTTCTCGTCATCTCATTCTATACTTTTGTAGCTTATCACTGTCATTATTTCACTTTCTGTAATGTCTGGAGCTTTTCTCCCCAGGACTTCGCTGAAAATGGACACCAGTTGTCCAGCGGGACTATCCTGGTAAAAAAGTAGTTATGTACTTACCATACCATTCCACGTGAGTTGTTTATCTTTATTCTTACTGATGGGTTCGGAGCCAATAGCAAAGTTCAAGGTTTGCCAGTAGCTCGAGACCAAGCTCCTTATCCCACAATGCACTGCTGGAATTACCTCAGATCTTGTTTGCTGCAAGTAACAGTATATATATATATATATATATATATATATATACCTTTTTATTTATTTCTATCAAGAACACTTCCCGCAGGGGAAGAAGAAATCTTGAATAACCAGGATGGTACAAGCCTCTAAGTCAACAGTCAGTCAGGAGGGGGAAGGAGGGAGGGAGGGATGTGAGAATAAAGGCGAGATAAACAACTCACATGGAACGTTATGGTGAGTACATAACTTCTTTATGTGAAGTTGCTAAATCATGCCGTTTATTCTCACTGATGGGTAGCATCCCTAGCACCCTCAATCTTCGGTGGCTCATGGAAGTATGTTCTTCAGTACCGTGGAACCAAAGGAAGACCTGTCCCTTGAAGCCTTATCTACTTTGTAATGCATGATAAAGGTATGAGGCTTAGACCAAGTGGCTGCAGCGCAAATATTGTCAAGGAACAATTTAGCTTGAAAAGCAGAAGACGTAGAGACGGCTCTGGTAGAATGAGCCTTAGGTTTGTGTGTTAATGGCATGCACGCATTCTCATAAACAAAGGATATACAATCGGATAACCATTTAGCCACTGGATTGCCATTTCTGTCTTCTGAGAAGGATACAAAATGTTGATCTGATTTTCTAATATCCTTAGTTCTGTCAAGATAAAATCTGAGCTGTCTGTGTACATCAGATTTGTGCAGCATGTATTCCAATTTGCTAGAGTGGTTGGGAAAAAAGACTGGCAGCTCAATGACCTGATTGATATTTGATTCAGAACAGACTTTAAGTAAAAATAAGGGGTTTGTTCTGAGAGATACTCTATCAGCATGGAAAATCATGTAAGGTGGTCTGATAGATAATGCTTGAAGTTCTGACACTCTGCAGGCAGAAGTAATGGCCACAAGAAAAATAGTCTTCCAGGATAAATGTTTGAGATCACAAGAAGATGCTGGTTCAAAAGGGGGAAGAATAATTTGAGACAGCATAAAGTTTAAATTCCAGGGAGAATAGGGAATTTTGATAGGAGGTCTCATGTGAAGAACGCCTTTAAGAAACGTCTTAGATAATTTATGGCCCATAACATTTGAGCCACCAAACCCAAGGTGAAAATTTGAGATGGCAGCTAACTGGACTCGAACTGTAGCAGCTGCTGCCCCTTCCTTAAAAATCTTTGTCAAGAATTCTGAAATAGATGAAAGTGGAGCTCGGAAAGGGTCAATTTTCTGTGTGTTGGCCCAAATTGAGAACCTTTTCCATTTACTGCCATATAATTTCCTGGTAGATGGCTTGTGAGAAGACAAGAGAATTTGTCTTGTATCTTCTGAAATTGAATAAAGCCTGGCAATTAGTGGAAGTGGGTTAGCCAAGCAGTCAGTTTCAGGGACTGCAGTGAAGAATGGAGGTCCCCTGACGGGTGCATCAGATGGTCCGGAACTGGGTCCAGGATCCATGGATCTTTCAACAGATGATGGTGGAGAAACGGGAACCAAATCTGTAGCGGCCAGTAGGGGGCTATGAGAATAACAGTCCTTCCCAGCGATTTTGCTTTCTGTAAAAATCTGGGTATCAATGGGATGAGTGGAAATGCATAAAGGAGACCCGGGGGCCAATCGTGTAAAAGTGCATCTCTCGGGGGATGACCGGGAGGTGGTATTAGGGCAAAGTAGCTTCTGCATTTTGAATTGATATGGCTGGCAAAAAGGTCACAGCAAGGCTGGCCCCATTTGCGGAAAATCAACTCCACAACCTGTTGTTTGAGAGACCACTCGTGAGGGAGTAATATCGCCCTGCTTAGCTTGTCCGCTATCACGTTGGATTTCCCCAGGATGTGCATTGCTAACAGAAAACGCTGGGATGACACAGCCCATTGCCAGACCCTGAGGGCTTCTCGACAAAGGAGGTAAGACTTGGTTCCGCCTTGCTTGTTCAAGTACCAGACTACTGACATGTTGTCCATCTGAATTGCAATAGTCCCTAGAGGAGAGAGTCCTGAAAGTACTGCAACGTCAGAAGTACCGCTCTCAACTGTAGAACACTGATGTGCAGATGTGATTCTTGATCTGTCCATGTGCCTTGGGCAGTCTTTCCCTGAAAATGCCCCCCCCTCACCCTATCAGGGAAGCGTCCGTGGTCACAGTGGCTACTGGGGGGGTGATAAAGGGTCTTCCGATTGTGACATGAAGAGACATCAACCACCACCGAAGGTCTCTCTTGCAAGAATCCATGATGTGAATCATGTGGTGCATCGGTAGTTTCTGGTACAACCACTGAGCAAAGAGGAGCCATTGAAGAATTCGCATATGCATCCTTTGCGAGTGGTATAGCCAGGATTGCTGCCGCCATCAAATCTAGCACCTTCAATACCTCTGCTGCTGTAGCTTTGTTCTTTGACACCAGTGAGCTGACGTGTTGGCGGAGAAGTGAGACTCTTTCGACAGGAAGACGTAGAATGGTAGTTGAGGTATTTAACTCTGCTCCTATAAAAACGGTATGCTGCAATGGCGTTAAGGCAGACTTTTCGAAGTTGATTGTAATGCCTAATTGATGGCAGGGTGTCAGAGTGTATTGTGTTGCCTGAGTCAATTGATGCCTGGTGGTAGCGGTGAGGAGCCAATCGTCTAGGTATGGAAACACCTGGAATCCTAGATGTCTCAGGTGAGCCGTGACCACTGCCATGCATTTGGTGAACACTCTGGGGGCTGTACTGAGACCAAAGGGCAGGGCTCGAAACTGGTAATGATTGGTTCCCAGCCAGAAATGCAGATGATCTCTGGAGTGTCTGCTCATCTTTATGTGATAGTACGCGTCCTTGAGATCTATGGAGCACATCCAATCGCCTTTCCCTAGGAAGGGAAGAATGGACTGAAGCGTGACCATTCGGAACTTCTCTTTCTTTACAAACTGGTTGAGTCTGCTGAGGTCCAAGATAGGTCTCCATTCCCCTGTTTTCTTTGGTACCAAAAAGAATCTTGAGTAAGTTCCGAATCCAACTTAGTCTGCTGGGACTGGTTGGATGACTCTTTTTTCTAGCAATCTATGAATCTCTATGATTGCTTGTTCCCTGAGATTGGGTGGAACATCTGGGATTCTGTTTACAGGAATGGGAGGGGAAGAGAACGGTATGAAATATCCTCTGGAAATTATGCTTTGTACCCATGTATCTGATGTTATGTTTAGCTAGGCTTCTGGGTACAAAGACAAGCGATCCCCGACTGCCTCCAGAGCCGAACAGTTGGGCCCCCTTTCAGGGGCACTGGCAGGGTTGACCAGAGGACTGACCCCTGTTCACCTTGTTGCTGCAGACCCCCTCTGCCATGTGGGCGGCATCTACCATTATAACCCCCTCCTCTGCCTCTAGAGGGGGTTTCTCCACGTGTGTCCTGAAAGGCTCCCTGTGCTTTTTGGAACTACATTTTCCCTCCCCTAGGGCCCTTGGGGTAGGGCTGAGTAGGGGTAAAAAAATGGACTCAAACGGCAGATAAGATCTTGCCTTCCTGCTCACACCTGGTTAAAGTTTCCTTTACTTTGGGCCCAAACAGTGATGAGCCATCGAATGGGGTATTAATAAAGGAAGACTTAAAGGGTTCCGCAAAGGAACAGAGATGCATCCAGGCTTGTCTTTGAAGAGCAATGCCCAAAATAGTGGCTCTACTCGAACCATCAGCTGCATTAGGATATGAGACGCATGGACGAGTTTACCACTGAGTTTAGGGTAGAGAGCTGGGCGTTGACTTAGTCTGCCACCCCTGCAGCTACCGTACCCTGGAGAATATCTCCTAGCTCTTTCAGGAGATCTCTTTGTAGTCTCGTAAAGTGGGTTAAGTAATTCAGTGATCACAGAGAAAAAGTCACTGAACTAAACATGCGTTTCCCATATCTATCCATGACCCTAGAATATCTGTTAGGAGGATGGATAGATGTGGATGTTTCAGACACTTTCGTTTTGGTGGCTGCAGTACCACCATGGCATCAACAAGCACTCCCTCAAAAATGTCTTGTCCACTGGGGCAGACATGAATTTATTGGGCTTACAAGGAACAGGTTCCATGGCCTCCGGTGACTCCCACGCCTTACGAGAAATCAGTTCCATGAGCTCATTGTAAGGCGGAGACATCCAAGAAGTGGAAGGTTGAGACCCAAAAGCCTTCAAGAGCACGGACTCATCCTCAGTAGGGGTCTTGGACTGCCAATCTCCTCTCTGACTAAGGACCTCTAGTATCTCTGCAAAGGAGATATCCTCAGAGGGGGATCAAGGGGATACTTCTGACTCATCTAAGTCCGTGTCAGATGTCAAAGACTCCTGTGGGGAGTCTAAGTGCCTCCTCTTGCACAGTCTCTTCCTGGGCACCTCCTCAGTGGGGGGATCTGGGGAAGTCTCAGAAGAGCAGGGGACGCCCTGTGGGGGTACTTGAGGCTCAGGGTCTCTACGCTTAGAGGAACCGGTAGATGAAGAAGCAGACACAGGAGCTTGAGGGGAGAGGGAAGGCTAAACCAATGCTGACGTTGTTTTTGGAGACAAAACTCTCCTCATAGCATCGAAGGCACCATGGCTCCAATGAGAAGGAGTGGACAGACCCGAGAGTACCATCCGATCCTCTCGCACCGAAACCCTGGGCTCCAAGCCCGAGGTAGGAGCCGAGCTCATCCGAGCCGAAGCCCTGAAAGGAAGAGTCGGCACTGACCAATCAGTTTGACTATCCTCCCCGGACCCGATGGGAGAGTGTCTACTCCTAGAGTCCTCGGTCGGCGCCGAGGACATCCGAGTAGATGGAACCGACAACACCGGTGCAGGTATCGGCTCCAAGGGTTCGACAATCATCGGTTCAGTTTCCTTCAGCTCCGAGAGTCCAGTACGGCTCAGAGGAGGAGTAGACCAATCTGGTTCCATGGTCTTCGGCACCGACGATTTGGTCGGGGCCGACAACAATTTGGCAAGTCCTGGTGCCTGTAAAAGCTTCTGCACTAGCCGATCCATGTCCAAATATGAAAGGCTGACTGAGGACTTAGCTGAATGCACCGAAGGTGCTGACTGGAGCAGAGGAGAAGAAGGAACCTCAGAGACCGGCTCCAATACTGAGAGCTGGCTCCGAATCAAAGGTACACTCGGCTCAGAGGTCTGTGGAACCGATGACCCCCCCCCTCCTGAAATTTTTGCCTTTTTTGTCACTTTGTCTGAAGATTTGGATTTTGAGGATTTGGAGGACGTGCTAGTACCCTCATGGCTACTCAACACCTCAGAAAAAGATTGCTGTAGCAATCCCCTGTCTATTAGCTTTCTCCTTCTCTCCAAGAGGACTCTTGAAGAAAAGGAATGTCAAATGCTGCAAGTGTCTTGGAGGTGTTTAGCCCCCAGACAGTAGACACATTGAATGTGTCTGTCAGTGATGGACATTTTCTGCCCACAATCTGGGCATTTCTTGAATCCCGATTTAGGATGGGATTTTTTCCTTGTCATCCGACATAGTTAAGGTAAAACTAACTAGTATACTGCAAAAACTTAAAACAGTAAAATCTTTACTTTAGTTGTAAAGACCCACAAAGTAACTAAGCCCAATCCGGGCACTATCTATAACAGTTATAGTTTACAAATACAGGGCTAAAGAAGCCCACAGAGAAAAACCCTAAGAAGATTAATAAGTCTAAATAGGGCTAAAGGCCCACACAAAACAACTAGCCAACAGGGCATCTATCTATCCAAAACTATAAAAACTATTATCAAATTTTTAAACTCTAATACATAACTATCCTCTAAAACTAAAAGAAAGATTTTTTTTATGAGAACTTGCTATTTTTTCTATCACAAATGGTCCGGGCTAGCTGGATCACAGAGATCTCTCTTGCCGCGGAAACTAGATCTGAGGTAATTCCAGCAGTGCATTGTGGGATAAGAGCCTTGGTCTCGAGCTACTGGCAAACCTTGAGCTTTGCTATCGGCCCTGTCGGAGACGAGGATCGGCTCCGAACCTATCAGTGAGAATAAACAGCGAGATTTAACAACTTCACATCAAATGTTAAATAATAATTAAAAGAAAAAAAAAAAAGAATTTACACTAATATTACATATCCTGCTCAGTCCTGCATTCTCTGACATTTCACTCCTCCTCCTCCTAAATATTTTTCTGCATGTACTGTTCCCATAAAATTCATTTATTTCTTTGTAGTTTACTTCCTTTTCTAAAGATCCCAACTCCAATTCTTTTATCTCCTTTATAACATTCAGTACTTCTGTTACAGTTGGTTTAGATTTCAATTTCCATTTTCTAGCAACTGCTTTTTTGACAGGCAATAGCATTGATCTTAAGGCCTTAACTATATCTAGATAATTGAGTTTCTATTTCCCAGCTCAAAATAGTCATTTCCTTAGTTACAATAATTTGCTCCCTCAACATTTCTGACAAAGTACTCTGTATGAAAATTTTCAATTCTATCTACTTGTTACATCCCAAAAACATGCTCCCAAATACCCTTTTCTTTCTCATCATCCCCCCAAGCATTTGCTATGCACCTAAGAAAAATTATCTTAACTCTGCTTGGGATATAAAAACAAACACTTTTTTCAAAAAGTCTGCACCTTCTATACTTTGTTGCATACTTGGGAGCCATACAAACATCTTCCCCTGGTTCCTTTGTATATTACCTATCTGTTCTCACTTTCCAGTCATTTCTAACCTCTTCTGATTGATTCTTATAGTTATAATGTGTTATTTTACATGCCCTACTATCCCTTTTCACAGCAGCTCCTGTTCTATACTCAACTAAAAGCTCAGTCATAACTGTTTTTTTTGCTTAACCCTCCTTTATCCCTTTCTCTTTGTTTATACTCTTTGTCTGTCTCTGGCAGTGAAGGCAGTATCCAACCCAAACTTCAGCTTGGCCTTATACCACTCTATTATTATCCCCTCCCTGGCTATTTGCCACCAATACCTGGGCTCCTCTTCCAATTTTCTCCAATAAATTTCATCTCCTTTTGATAGTTTTCCATTCCCCTATTTGTAGTCATCCCTAATGTTAAGTTCTCTTTTCTCCATTCCTGTGCTGGCTAAGTTCTAAAAATAGTTTATAATACTCTACAAATATAATATTGCTTTTTCATTTTTTAATTTCTCCAAGCCTTTTAGGTTTCTAATATCATGACGGGAATGGACCCCATTCCTAAGTCAAAGTACAAGTACAGTTCATGAAATTAGTATTGTTTCAGTCTTTGATGTCAGCCAGAAGTGATCTTCACAGCACCCGCAATGTGCCCAGTAATGACTCCTACTGCAATTTGTACAGAGTTACATGTATGGGTAACATATCTAAATACAACTGTAGATTCTTTTTTATAAGATCCGTTGCTCCTACTACTATTGGAGCTGTTTGGGTATCTTTCTTCTACATTGCTCTCATTTCTGCTTGCAAATCCTGATATTTTATGACTTTGTGTCTCTGTATCCAAGACACTGTAGTCACTGGGTGTAGCGATTTCAATGATCAATGCTACTTTTGTCTTCTTTTCATGGACCACTATATCTGGTTATCTCGGATATATCCCATATGATGTAGACTTCATCATTTTCTGTGTTGCTTTGTGGATCATGTTTCCAGTATTTTTCAGTCACTTCAATACCATAGTGTTTGAACAATCCCCAGTGCAACAATCTTGCCACATTATTATGCCTTTCAATATACAGTCCTTCTGCCATTAGTATGTCACAACCAGCAACAAGGTCTGCGACTGTTTCCAATGCTGTTTTACAAAACCTACATTTGTCTGTTTTTCCTACATGCTCAATGGACTTTGTAAACCAACATGTACGTAGCCCACTACCTTGGGTCACCAATATTAACCTTTCATCTTTTGGTTTGAATTCACCTCTCCTTAACCATTCCTGCATTTGATCCTGATCAACATGAGGTTCTTCCAGGAGTTTTTTATACTTGCAACTATATTTATGTATTTTCCACATTTCTTACCTTCTCTGATCCTTCACCTTATATTTTTCTTTTGTTTTTTGGCACATTCAGTTGTTGCCTGATTTTTATCTACTTCTGGTTTGGTTTCCATTCCTGCTTGACACAGATATGCTTCTGCTACACTAAGTGGGGAAGTCATCTTAGATTTATTCTCCTCATGTTTCAAAACTTTCACTATGTTTGGGTCTTCTGAGGTCAGCAGATATGTATGCAGTCCCACGATAGCAGATCTATACATCAATTTCAAGGAGGCCCATACCTCCTTTGCAACAGGGAATATATAATTTTGGTAAGCACCGATTTTTATAAATCATTTGATGAGCATGAAGCATTCTTCCTGTTTTCCTCTCTAATCTATCCAACAAGTTTTGGGGCCAGTCAATCACTCCAAAACTATAAGTTAGGACAGGAAGTGCAAATTGGTTTACAGCTTGAATCTTGCTCCTAGATGCCAACACTGTTTTCAGAATTAGTTTAAGTCTTCTAAAATATTTCTTACTAAGTTTTATTTGCATTTGTTCATGTTTTATTGTTGATCCTTCATCAATTCCCAAATACAATCCCCTCTTGCTCTACTTCTTTTATATCACATTCTTGTCCCAAACTGTTTTCTTGGTGCTGCAGCTTTCCTGCTTTAAAGGTTGCTTTTGCACATTTATCAAGACAAAATGACATTCTTATATCATCTGAAAAATGTTTGACTACTTGCAGTTGTGCTTTCAGTTCCTCATCTGATGAGCTATACAGTTTTAAATCATTGACAAAGAGAAGATGAGAAGTCTTTACACTTGTTGTTTCCTAGCAGCCAAATTATAGCCATGACCTAATCTGTTAAGCAGGAAGCTTAATGGGTTAAGGGCAAGGCAAAAGAGCAATTGTGACAGAGTCACCCTCGAATAACCCCCTTTGGATTTGTATCCCTGGAATAATAATTTGTCCTTTATCATGGCTTAACTGCAAAGTGGTTTGCAACTTTTTCATGGTTGCTGTGATGTAATTTATCAGTGTAGGGTATACATTTGTAAGCCTCTTTTATCCATGAATGCGGCATACTGTAAAAAAAAAATAAAATACCTTAACTCCAGGCCACAATAGCACACTACTCCTCAGACATAGTTGCTTTAACAGAAACCTGGCTAAATAAAAACATAGCTAACTCAGACGTTCTCCCTACCGGTTACAATATCATTAGAAAGACAGACTACTTTGTAAAGGGGGTAGAACTGCCTTACTGTATAAGTCCAACTTAACTGTATGTCAAATACCAAACTCCTCCCCCTCCCCCAGTAATTGGGACATACTTATCTCACAACTTCAACTTCACCCTAAAAAGGTCATCACCACAATTGTGATCTATTTTCCACCTGGTAATACACCTACTAGCCTTGAAGACTTCTTATCCTGGTGTTCTACATACTCACAAGAAACCCTTATTCTGGGGGATTTCAACCAAGATTGGTTCACCTGTATATCAGAACCACCAAGTAATCTAATAAATCTCTATGGCTACCAGCAGCTAGTCCAAATTCCAACTAGATGTGATAAAAAAATCTAAAAGGGAATCCATCCTTGACTGGGTCCTAACAACCCCACATTGTGCCCCCACACAGGCAGTCTCCCAGACACCTTAAGTGACCACAACATAATATACCTTATACGTAGTAGAACAAGCATATGCAAAACCATTAACTATATATCCACGAGAAACACAAAATAATTTCTTGCCTGATGTCCTCAATACTTTACTCTGTAACTCTGACTGGAACCCCCTAAAAACCCTCCCAATTGACCAGCCTGTAGCATATTTCAACAAAACATTTCTACAACACTTAGACACTGTCACTCCATTGCGCAAAAACAAGGTTAGAACCTCTACAAACCCCTGGCTCAGTAAAGAAACCAAACAAATCTTCAAGTCCAGAGACACTGCCTGGCTTTGCTATCAAAAAAATAAAGAAACACAAAGCTTAACAGCTGTGCAAAAAAATGCATTAGGTTGGACAAAAAATCCTACTATACGATATTACAAACTAAACACCAACACAACCCCCAAATGTTTTGGAAAAATGTAAACCAGCTACTAAAACCCACCCAAAAGGCTACCCCCAAACCAACCATCCCTGACACTAAAGTTCCCATCGAAACACACTTCAACTCCCACTTTGTGAACTCAGTTCTATCCTTAGTATCACAAGTCAGTTCCAACCTCACTATCCCCCCAACACAAATAACACTAATACAAGCTTTATAGGTTCATAGGTTCATAGGTTGGTACTAGGCTATTGGCCCTAGGACCTATACAAGCTTAGCCATAACAATTCCCTGGATATTTCTTTCCACAATATTTACTTCCCTGGACCCCTGTCTAGCAGGGCAACTGACATGATCCCTGGGGTGAATTTCCTATCTCCCATCCAGTCATCAAGGTTCCTTTTGAAGAGGGCCAAGAAGGCGCTCTGCTTGACATGTATGGGCAGTCTATTCCAAAGTATGGGGAGTCTCTGGGTCAGGAACCTATCCCTCTAGCATGTTTTGTTTATTGTGATGACAAGGTTTAGATCCCTGGAGCATGTGACTCTGAGGGATTGGGATTTCTGTAAGTGGAGCATGTCCAACAGCTCAGGGTTTGACATGGCCTTGTATGTTAAGCAGAGATTGCCTCAGAGTAGATGATATGCCACAGAGTATAGCTGGAGTTTTTTTAGATGGTCAGCATACAGCAACTGCTTTAGGCCTGTGATTTTTTTAGTGAGGTATTTCTGTGGCCTTTCCAGCTGTTGCAGATGTATTGTGAGGTACATACCAAATGCGGTGTTGTACTCTATAATGGGTCTAATGAGGGATGAGTACAGTGGGACAATGACCTCCTTTTTTCCTGGATGAAAAGCCCTTAGTGATGAGGTGTGCCACAAAGAAGGATTTCCTGACTGTTGTGGTGATGTCCAACTGTGTCCCTAAGTCTCTCATCACACTTTCGGTGTTTAGTGTACTGCCACCTATGTGGTAATTCATGAGTAAAAGGTTTTTTCCAAAGGGGATAACTATACATTTCTTGGCATTAAGCTTGAGCCCATGGCTCTGACACCAAGCACCCATTTCTGTAAGGCCCTTTTGTAAAATATCCACATAATTTGGGGATTCAATAATGGCTCCCAGTTTGCAGTCATCTGCAAACTTTGTTAGCCAGAGTCCCTTAGTATTGGCCTTTACTTCACAGAAGTAGATGCCAAACAAGAGCGGTTCCAGGACTGAACTCTGAAGTACTCCACTTGCCACTTGTCTGGAGCTGGATTTGGAGTCGGCTACTTTTACAGTCTGGGTTCTGTCAGTAAGCCAGTTGGCAACCCATCGAGTGATGTAGGGATTTATGCCCGGCTTAGTAAGTTTGTCTATGATTCCAGAGTAGGAGATGGTGTCAAAGGCCTTGGCGAGGTCCAGATAGGCTGTGTGGACCGCCTTACCCTCGTCCACAGCACTACAGTCTGATTTGAAGAAGTCAGTCAGGTTCAGGAGACTAGATTGGCCCTTCACACACCCAAACTGGGTGAGGTCCAGTGTTTGAAGGTTGCCAATGTCTTTGTTTATAAGTTTCATGATAATGCATTCCATGCCCTTGCAGATCAGGCTCATTAGACTGACTGGACAATAGTTTGCGGGATCCAAGGTGAATCCCCCCTTGTGGAGTGGAATAAATGTAGCTGTGCACCACTCAGTGGGCACAAAGCCTGAGGTGAGGCTATGATTAAACATGACACTTACGTGAGGTGCTAGTTCATTACCCTCAAAACAGTTTCCACCACTTCAATCAAAAGCATGCTCTCCAAACTAAAAACCTCATCAACAGCAGCTGACTTACTTCCCAGCTATTTCTTGAAACTCACAGCATATGCTATTGCTATCCCAATCTCCACTCTCATAAACAGATCACTTGTTGAAAACTATGTGCCCAAACTCTGGAAATATCCTATGTTACACCCATACATAAAGGTGGGACCTCCACTCAACTTAATAACTACAGACACATTGCTATACTCTCCCCCCTGGCCAAAATCCAAGAAAAATGCATCCATACCCAGGTGCTAAACTATCTCCTAGACAGCAATATCCTGTCACCTACTCAACATGGTTTCAGACCTGCCCATAGTACCACTACAGCCCTCCTCTGCTTCACAGACACAGTAAACAGTTTCAAAAATGAAGGCCTGCAGGTGTCAACCCTTTTTTTGGATAGGTTCAAAGCATTTGACACAGTCTTGCACCAAATCCTGCTAAACAAACTAAACCAATATCACCTATCAAATTCCACTCTTAACTGATTCCAAAACTACTTAACTGACAGGTACCAAGCTGTGAAATGGGAAAATTCTCTCTCTCCTCTGCTGCCCATAACTATAGGAGTCCCACAGGGTTCTATCTTAGGACCATTACTATTCACAATCTTCACAAATGACCTCCATACCTCCACACAGCATGCATCTATCATTCAGCATGCAGATGATACTACCTTAATCTGTGCTGCACAAAACATTCCCATCCTCCTGCAAACAACTCAACTAGCATTCTCTGACATTGAAAACTACCTTACCAAAGCCCAACTTATCCTCAATCTAAAGAAAACGCAGCTTATGATTATAACCAATTCTAACAAAAACACTGATAACAATCAATTCACAATCTACTCCACAAATGCTACTCCAATCGCTCCAGTAGCACAGGCTACACCTATTGGGAATAACCATAGACTCCCACCTAAAATTTGATAGTCATCTCAACTTAACTATTAAAAAGTACATGCCAAACTGGGATCACTCTACCATAACAAAGCATTTCTTGCCAACAACACAAGATCAGACATTGCTCGCTCCCATCTTCTATCCACCCTACTCTATGCATCTCCCATTCTGACTAATCTCAACAAAACTGAACTAAGCAAAATGGAAGCCTGCTATAACAGAATTACCCGCTTTGCTGCAAATTGCTCATATAGAACTCATCACTGTACTGCTTTGAGACAGCTCCACTGGCTTGAACTGCCCAACCTCCTAACCTACAATCAGCTCTGCTTCTGTCATTCTATCTATTACCTCCCCAATAAGTGTCCTGTCCTCAAAAACCTAGTACAACATCACTCAGCCAAAAGGCCTCTTAGATCATCAAGCAATCTACTACTAGATGTCACCAACAGCTACAATAGCTTTGGAGACACACTATATAGTAGTTCAGTGGCTAAAAAATTGAACTCTCTCCCCACTAGCATACAAAACACATCATCCAAAGCCTCCTTTAAAAACCTCATTAGGCAACATCTCAAGCAAAGTTGTCAGTGCAATGGCTGCTCCCCACGTTAGTGAAAGCGGCTAAAGTACACATACTTAGCCTAGAGTACTTGATAACAGTTTTCACTCTTACTCACAAACACTGGCTAATGTACAATGTATGTACTGTACCTGTGTACTATGTATGTATTCTACCTATGTTCCAAATTTCAGCTGTACACCACAAATCTATTAATTACCTTTATTTTTAAATTAATATTTTCTTGTTTGTTCTCTCCGCTGTAACTGTTGATGTGCTGCATACCACTGTAAAAACATATCTATTGTAATTTGTGTGTATACTGATCATGTCTAAATATCTAAATGTATCTGTAATTTTTCTATGTGGAGCTTTTCTCTCCGGGCCTCTGCTGAAAAAGGGCCTTTTCGGCTCAGACACCCCCGGTTAATAAATTAAAAATAAAAATAAATAACTAAAATGCTTTTTCGTAGTCAATCCATGCCATAATTAAGATTTTCCCCTTTTTACAGTTCTCCACTATGACTTTATTTAACAACAAATGATCCTTTGCTCCATATTACTTTCTTTTATTGCCATTTTGTTCTATTCTCATAATCGAGTTTTCTTCTAAATGACTATAAACTCTGTCGGCATCTATTCCAGTGTATAGTTTATAAGTCATTGAAAGGCAAGTTACTGGTCTATAATTTTTAGGGTAACTTGTAGGTTCACTTTTACGTAGGAGAATTGTTTTTCCTGTTGTTAGCCAGGTTGGTGTCTGTTCAGGGTACACATAAATCTTTGTGTAAAGATGTTAATACTTTTAACCAGAAGTTAGGTACTGCATCTGGACCTGGGGTTTTCCAATTAGAGGCTTTTCTTAACTTTGTTTCACGCTCTTTAGCTGTTAATTCATCTCATTTCAAATTCTGTACCTTTTAACTTCTTATTCTTTCTTTTACTTCTATCCATTAAGAATCTTTATTATGTTCTAAAGGATCTTCATAAATACTTTTCCAAAATATATCTATTTCTTCTTTTTTTGGTGGTTTTTCAATTCCTTTTACCTTGTTTCCCAATTCTCTATAAAACTATTAGGGTCATTAATAAATTGCTTATTTTGCACTTTTCCTTTATATTTATCTGTGTATCTTCGAAGTTTTTCTGCCTGTGCTGATATTTTTAGTTGATTGTTTGCAATAGTGCATGATAAATCCTGATCAATTATAATGCTGTGCATTGCTTTTATCACGTATATCTTTGAGTATTTTTTTTTATCTGTTTCCTCTTCTATATTCTTCTAACAGTGACACTTCTTGTCTTAATTGCTTTATAGTTTTCTCTATTTGATACTTCCGTTATGATGTTCAATTTCTGCCCTTCCTTTCCTTTACTACCTGTGTTCTTGTGGTAGAATTTTATCTGTTATTAATTTAGCTGCACAGTAATATATCCTGTTTATTTCTGTTATATCGCATGGATCTCTATGAACAGTCCTAATTACCGTGTTCATTTGTTTTACCAAACTTCTGACTTTTGGGGTTTTATTGGCCTTCCGCAGTCTAGTTCTTTCATTGATCTTAAGTCTATCTAGCTCTATTAAAATCAAGCAACTCTTCTCTTAGCTCATTTTCTTCTAAACTGAGGGTGCATTTGTTGTTCTCCATTTCCTTCAGACATTCTATAGAAAGTTTTACAACATCTTCCTGTGGCACATACTCTTCAATTTCATCCTATGTCAGCCGTTGCTCTGTCATATGGGAACTCACTGGCCTATCACTCCTCAACATTGACTGAGTCAGAATTGCCACAGTTTCCTGTTCCTTCCCTAGCTGTCCAACTTCAAGTGAATGTTTATACTGGTTTCTTGTGGAAAGCTCCAAAATATCTTCATATGACAATTGACTAGCTACTCCCCATTCCATTGGTTTCTCCTTGATTTGGATGTCCATTTCTCTATCCTATTGTGGTGCCTTCTGAGTTAGATTTTCTACACTGAATCCTTCGCTTCGCAGGCACTCCATAACCTCATTTTCTATTTCTTTAACTTCTCCATTACTAATCTTCGTTTCTATTTTTCCTCTACCTTATTTTTTGTATTGTAAAGTTTTCCATGTCTGGATTCTTTTGTCTGTATTTCTCTTCAAATATCTTTGGTGCTGCTCTTTTTGTATTGATTAATTTTGCTTTTTCCCTTGCATAAACATTGCACCATATTATATATCTCTTTCTTTCCCATGTCCATATTTCTTATTCAGACGTCTCCTGAACTTCTTGTTTCTCCTTACTTTGGGGACTCATTCCATCATGCTGTAATATAACTTGTGTTAGACCTTCTACACCAAATCTGTCACTTCGCAGGCATTCCATAACTTACTTCTATTTTTTAACTTCTACTTTACTAATCTTTTCTACATTCCTTCTTTGTGATATTACTTTTTATTGTGAAATCTGTCCATATCTGGATGTCATTGCCTGTATTTCTCTTCAACTATCTTTGGGGCTGCCTTTTTGTATTGATTAATTTGCCTTTCAACTTTGCGTAAATATTACACCATATCAAATCTCTTTCTTTCCCATGTCCGTATTTCTTTTTTACACTTTTCAAAAATCTTTAGGTTTTGTTTTTTATATTTTTGAACTTCCTCAGATGCTTCTTTTTCTAAACAGATCAATGTTTCTTGGTCTATGTAATGTTTTTGACAAATCTGTTGTATTAAAGGACGCACATTTTTTATTGGAGGCTTCTGACAGTTTTTCTTGTGGAAGTATTTTTCTTTCCTCTAATTTCTGTCTTAATCTTTTTTTATATCTTGTGTCTGGAAATTCTGGGCTTTTTGCATAATATTCACAATGCATAACTTCTTTTGTATCCTCAATAGTCCACTTGTTTTTATGGCTCTTCTTTGGCCTATCAGTTTTTGTGATTTTTGTGGACTGTTAGTTCCTTCTAAAACAGGGGGGCAGCTTCCCCCCATGGGACTGTCATTGCCTCATTGTAGGCATGTTTTTGTATTTTGAGGATGCTACACTGTCACATTTTTCATTCCTAGCACCAGTGTGCCTATTAGGATCGGACACTTATTTTTATCCTGGGTTTTGTGCATCTAGCTATATTTTTTAATTTTTGACCTACTTCTGTCCATGATATATTCTATATAAATACAGTCTGTATATCAGTGCTGTCTTGGTGAGATTTTGTGAAAAACAGGGTCCAACTCGTGAAGGTACTCACCAAGACTTAATGATGAATTAAATTTCAGCAATACTACTCTCCTTTGCTTGCTCACTTCTCTCTCCATTCGGACCATATTCTGTATGGCTGTTATTCTTCTTAAGGACCAAAATCCAAAATCCTACTCACTCCTTATTTTGTGAACTATCCCCCACATTTCTACACCACTTTGATTTGCAATCTTCTACTTATGTTATATATTTGAGACTTAAATGTGCGGCTCTAAAATATCCCTTCAAACCTGGTAATTCAACCCCCACCTTGTTCTATGGGGAGAAACTACTTATCCTATGTAACTCTTGCCCTCTTTCTTTTTCAAATGAAGTCCTTCAATTCCTTATTAATTATAGTCCACAACTTTTCCTCTGGTTGGTAAATGTACAATCTGTGTAGAATACTAAAGGGATTAGAAACATTTCACAGATTGTAACTTACTATGCATACTTATGCTCAAGAGCTTCCAGCTTTTCAATGTTTGCATTATCTTTTGTTTACACCGGTTCCGCATAACATAGACTTAGCTGCCATAATAGAATCCTTTCTAATCTATACATCTAAGTACTTCATCTTATCATGTCCCCATAAATATTGGTATTGCTGAACCAGTTCATGTGGGGCGGATGTATTTACCATCATAGCATTTGTTTTATTTACATTTATTTTATAACCTGAAAAAGAAAATAAACTGTCTTAACATGGTCAACAACACTGCCATATCCTTTTCTAGATTTATCAAGTACAGAATAATATCATTTGCAAATAAGGCTAATTTTTATTACCATACCGGTTATATCCTTGAATTTAGCCTGGCAATTGTCACATTTAGTCTGGTAGATGACACAGAGGGTTAATGCTGCGAGACATAATTTCTGTGGTACAGGATTTGGTTCCCTCAGCCTTCATTTTCCTACTGTGGAACCTTGAGCAAGTCACTTAACCAGACATTGCTCTCTGGTTGCCTCTGAAAAGGGATTTAGTGTCTAATGGGCCTGCCTGGTTAACAAACAAATATAATGATTATTATTTGTGAGTCTGTTTTTTTTTTAAACACCTTTATTGAATTATCACTTAAGACACAAGCAAACATACATTTATATAAAAGAAACAAACCATATTAATGTTTTCCTAGTTACAAACATTATACATCACGTGTTTTTTGCATAACTATCATTAACACAACATTACAAAAATTGTTCAAGTCCTATCTTCCCTTAAATGTCACTCCTCCAAAGCATTATTCTGCATGTCTTGTTCCAACAATTTCCATTTTTTTTATATAGTCTGATCCTACCTTTTATAAAGACCCCACTTCCAGTTCTTTTATCTCTGTTACAATATTTAATACTTTAAATACAGCTGGTTTAGACCTTGATGTCTACTTTCTAGCAACTGCTTTTTTGGCAGCCATCAAAATTAAACATAGCAAGGGCTTACTATATTCTAGGCAATTCAGATTGTGTATTTCAGCTCAAAATAAAAATAAATAAATGTCCTTACTTGCATCCATTTGCTCACCCAATATTTCTGACATAGTACTCTGTAGGGAATTTTTGAAGTCTGCAGAGTCCTTTATTTAATTTTCCAATGGCTTTAAGTATTAAAGGGGAAATATGGCAGCCCTGCCTAGTACCTCAGTTTAAACACAGCTTGTCGTAGAGGAGCCCCCACCTTAATTCTTGCTTCAGACCCTTCATATATCTTCCTAATTACTCTCATTATTCTGTCAGGGAACACACATGCTACTATTGCCCTACTCATAAAATTTCATCTGACTGTACTGAATGCCTTGTCTGCATCGAGATCCACCAGCAACAGCAGTGTCTTCTTATTCTCTGTTTCCCTCTGGATCATCATTGTTCTATTAATATTTCCAAATGTTTTCCTCTCCTCCATAAAAACACATTGATCCATATCGATCAGCTTTGATAACACCTTAGTCATTCACTTAGCTAGTATAGATATAAATACTTTATAATCATGATTCAAGCTTGAAATTGGTTGGATCGGAAGGGTCTTTACCCTCTTTGGGTGGTACAGCCACCACCGCTTTCTTCCAAGATGCTGGTACAATGGCTAAACAAAACCTTCCAGATCTTTATCACTTTCTTCCCTCCTAGCTTCTAAACATCCACTGGAATAGCATCTGTTCTTGGAGACTTCCCTTATGCATCACAATTCCTATATAAATCTTGAGCCTCATCCTCCTCTCATCTTAGCATAGTTAAGTCTTCCAAAAACATTTCCATTTGTGCCTTTTCTAGGTTTCCCCATTCTTCTGCTTTACATAAGTTTTCACAGAATTCCTGAAATATCTCTAATAACTGTATAGGGCCTGTTATTTTTAGTGTCATATTACCCCTTTCTTAACTCATGGATATTATCCATCTATTCCATTATTTTCCATTTAGCATTCAGAAATCACACTTCATGTTCTGTAAGATATTCTTTACCTGCAATGCTTTAACCTTTGATAACCCCTCTAAATTATTTATATTACTTCTTTCCTACATCTCTTTCACTTTTATTTCTACCATATTTTTTAAGTTCCGTTTTATCACACTCCTTAGTATTCTTCTGCAATTTGCATCTTCCCTAATAACTCATAAATCATTTCTACTACCCATTCCTTAGATCCCTCTCTTTTCAATAAGTACAAAAGTGCCAGAGTCTCATTTTTACTTGATCACCCTGCATCTTTGTCTTAGTCTTTATTAGTGCATGATCTGAAATATTTATTGGATGATGTTCAAAGTTTTCATTTAAGTACTCATGCACCTTCAAAAGTTCTATCTAGTTTAACCCATATCTTCCATTCCAAATATTCTCATATATTATTTCAGAAATCTACGCTCTTTTGTTATATTTTCTTTTTTATGTCTCTCAGAAATATCCTCACTATTGTATGATCAATTTCCACTCCCCACCCATGAATAATGCTCCCTGATGTAAGCTTTTTATATATTTCATAATTCTTTTAAGATCCTTAATAATAGTTTTAAGTGGAATACATACACATATATACACACACACTACATGTGTGTGTGTGTGTGTGTGTGTGTGTGTGTGTGTGTGTATATATATATATATATATATATATATATATATACACACACATATATATATATATATATATATATATATATATATATGTGTGTGTGTTTATATATATACATATATATATATATATATATATATATATATATATACACACACACACACACACACACACACACACACACACACACATATATATATATATATATATATATACATGCGCTAGTGTAATTCTCCTTCCCCTGCGAATAACCCCCTTATCTTTTCTCTCCTCTTTTTTCACTACTGGAGTCCCTCCACCAATCAATATTATTACTTCCCGTTTCCTTTGTCCATGACACTCGGCTAAACATCATTTCTAAAATCCTTCCTTTGCCAAATTCACATGCTCGTTACTAAGTGTTTGTTTCTTTTGTAATAGGTTCATAGGTTTGTACTAGGCGATCAGCCCTAGGGCCTATACAAGCCTAGCCATAACAATTCCCTGGCTATTTCTTCCCACACTATTTACTTCCCTGGACCCCTGTCTAGCAGGGCGACTGACGTGATCCCCGGGGTGAATTTCCTTTCTCCCATCCAATCGTCAAGGTTCCTTTTGAAGAGGGCCAAAGAGGCACTCTGCTTGACATGTATGGGCAATCTATTCCAGTGTCTGGGGAGTCTCTGGGTCAGGAACCTATCCCTCCAGCATGTTTTGTTTATTGTGATGACAAGGTTTAGATCCCTGGAGCGTGTGGCTCTGAGTGATTGAGATTTCTTTAAGTGTAGCATGTCCAACAGCTCTGGGATTGACATGGCCTTGTATGTTAAGCAGAGATCACCTCTGAGTAGACGATATGTGACAGAGTATAGCTGGAGTTTTTTAAGGCGGTCAGCGTAGGGCATCTGCTTTAGGCCTGTGATTCTTTTAGTGAGGTATTTCTGTGGCCTTTCCAGTTGTTGCAGATGTCTTGAGAGATACATACCAAATGGGGCGTTGTATTCTATAATAGGTCTAATGAGGGATGAGTGCAGTGGGACAATGACCTCCTTTTTTCTGGATGAAAAGCCCTTAGTGATGAGGTGTGCCACATAGAAGGATTTTCTGACTGTTGTGGTGATGTGGTTATCGAAGGTGAGACCACTGTCCACCTGTGTCCCTAAGTCTCTTATCCCACTTTCGGTGTTTAGTGTACTGCCACCTATATGGTAATTCATGGATACATGTTCTTTGCTAAAGGGAATAACTATACATTTCTTGGCATTGAGCTTGAGCCCATGGCTCTGGCACCAAGCATTTGTTTCTGTAAGGCCCTTTTGTAGAGTATCCACATCATTTGGGGATTCAATAATGGCTCCCAGTTTGCAGTCATCTGCAAACTTTGTTAGCCAGAGTCCCTTAGTGTTGGCCTGTACTTCAGAGACGTAGATGCCAAACAAGAGCGATCCCAGGACTGAACCCTGAGGTACTCTACTTGTCACTTGTCTGGAGCTGGATTTGGAGTCAGCTACTTTTACAGTGTGGATTCTATCAGTAAGCCAGTTAGTAACCCATTGGGTGATTAATGTCAAGCTTAGTAAGTTTATCTATGATTCCAGAGTGGGGGATGGTGTCAAAGGCCTTGGCAAGGTCTAGATAGGCTGTGTGGACCACCTTACCCTTGTCCATGGCTCTGGAGACTGATTCAAAGAAGTCATTCAGGTTCAGGAGACAAGATCGGCCCTTCACGAACCCAAACTGGGTGGGGTCCAGTGTTTGAAGGTTGCCATTGTCTTTGTTTATAAGTTCCATGATAATACGCTCCAGGGCCTTGCAGATAAGGCTTGTCAGACTGATAGGATGGTAGTTTCTGGGATCCAAGGTGGATCCCCCCTTGTGGAGTGGGATAACTGTAGCTCTGCGCCACTCAGCGGGCATGAAACCTGAGGTGAGGCTATGATTAAACATAACACTTAGGTGAGGTGCCAGTTCATATTGTAGTTCATGTAGTACACAGCCCGGGATGTCATCTGGTCCCATGAATGCTGTATTCTTAGCTTTGGAGAGTGCATTTGTTACCTGTGTGGCCGTTATTACCGGAATTTGGCAATCTTCCGGTATTGAGATGGGCCATTTAGGGGGTGAGAGGGGGGTGGAGTTGGCACTGAATCGATCTGCCAGGATATTGGCAATATCCTTGGGATCAGTATATTTAATGCCATTCTGTTTTAGCTCAGAGCAGATCTGAGCATTGCCATTTAGGTTCTTGACATAGTTATAGAATGCCTTGTGGTTGTCTTTGGAATCTTTGGCAATTTTATTTTCATAACTAGCTTTGGTGGATTTTATGAGGGATCTCAGTTTCTTACTGAGGCTGGTAAGGGAGTTTTTTGCATCCTGGGATTTTCCTCTTTTCTGCAACAGTTTCTTCCTTTTGTTGTAAAGTTTGTCTATGGCAGGGGACCACCAAATTGGCTTCCTTTTTTTGGATGAGAGCATCTTGGTTCTATTTGGGATGGCACGATTCATGCATGAGTGGATGTGCTCATACAGTGCCTTAGTGTAGGATTCAGCAGTTGAACTTTCAGTTCCCGTCTGCATGGGTGTCATGAAGTTTGTCACTTCTGACTTGAGTAGCATGAAGTTGGCTTTGCAGAAGTTTTTTATGGAGGTTACCTTACTGGGGGGTGGGGGTGGGATGTGGATATTAAGGGTGATTAGCTTATGGTTAGACCTGACTAACGAGGGGGGTGACCATAGGTGTGGAGCATCAATTTCCCATGTTGGTAATGACCAGGTCTAGGATATTGGAGCCCCTGGTGCTATTTGCACCCTACAATTCTTCAAATAATTCAATACTGTTTACTTCTTGTCCTTACCAAAATTTTAATTTATATCCCATAATATAAGCAATAAGGCAGCTATTCTAATAAAAAGCTATTACTCTCATATATTCTACATGACCATTTTTTAAATATATGCTTCCAATGTGCAACTTACATACACATATTAATGGTTGTCAGGCTGATCTTGTATGCAGTTGTGACTTCTCATCTGTTTGACCCCATGTCACATTTTCCCAGACTTTTAGCTTCAGTAAAAAAGCTCAACAAAATAAATATGTACAGTTTCATTTTAACCCTCTTAACCCCTTTTAATTCACAGCAAACACAGAAGTAAATATACATTCCAAAAAGGGAAGTTACCCCTTCATGTATGGGCAATTGCCCTAAAAAGACAGCTATACCCACAAGCTTTAGCTATTTGAAAATTACGTTCAGTCATGCTGTACCTGTTAGAGCCTGTTTTCCCTCTTGCACTATTATCATCCATTCTTGTCCCAACTCGATTTCCCTCCCAGAAGTGAAAAAAACAACTTCCATGCTTTCAGTTAACTGATTTTAGCCTGAAGAAAAAGTGGTTTCTCTTAAAAAATAAACCAGATAGCACACTGTTGTTTTATACTGAAGTATTGAATACAACCAGCAATGCATCTGCTTGCAAAACTGTTCCTTTCAGTGCGTTAGATTTCATTTAATTTACTGAACTGCTGACCAGTTCTCCTTTACATTCTAATTATAGTGTTGCTCATACAAATACCTCAGTGTTCATGGTTCAGTCATTTCCTGATTAATTGCCTGCACCTGTAGACAGACCTACTCCAGCAGCAGAGCTTTGTTGGTGAAGAGCAAAAAGTTAATTTTATTAAGTGCACTAATTCGCTCTTTTCAAATGGTGTGAAATGAGAAGTTATGTACCTACCATAACATTCCATGTTAGTTGTCTTCTTCTCACCTTCTTTCTTGCTGGATGGGTTTGGAGCCGATCCTCGGCTCCGACTCGGCATATACTAAAGCTCGAGAGCTATTTTTACCGGCTCGAGGCTACCCTGTATCCCACAATGCTAGGCACTAACTACCCAGATCTCGTTTGATAGCTAACACCATAGCAGTTCTGATCTCAGAACAAAGGAAAGAGGAATACCTATATATATATATCATACCAAGAAAAGGCAACCATGGGAGTCCAAGCTGGGATGAAAGAAGGCCCAGAAGGATCCTTTCGGTCTGTCCAGGCTAGGGGGTTGGAGGGTGGGACACAAGAAAGAAGGCGAGAAGAAGACAACTAACATGGAACGTTATGGTAGGTGCATAACTTCTCAATGTTAAGTTGTCAATCTCGCCTTCATTCTTGCTGGATGGGACCGCATCCCTAGCACCTCAACCCTGGGTGGCTCATCGGAACAGACTCTTGAGGACGGTGGAACCAAAGTTAGCTCGGCTTCTGGAGGCCATGTCCAGTTTGTAATGAGAAATAAAGGTATGAGGAGAGGCCCATGTGGCTGCTGCACAAATGGAGTCTATAGGCAACCTAGCCTGAAAGGCTATTGTCATAGCTAAGGCTCTAGTTGAGTGGGCTCTAGGTTTTGAAGGAAGTTCTTGACACCTCAGTTCACAGATGAAAGTAATCACAGAGGCCAACCATCTAGAAAGGGTTACTTTGGAAACTGGAAGGCCTTTCTTCCCTTCCGCATAAGACAGGAAGAGCTGCTCAGATTTCCTAACTTGCTTGGTTCTATCCAGGTAGTAACAGAGTTGACGGTGAACATCCAAAAAATGCAACTTTTGTTCCACTCTGTTGCAGTAATTAGGGAAGAAAACTGGGAGATCGATAGTCTGGTTTAGATTTGCCTCAGAAGATATCTTAGGTAAAAAAGATGGGTTAGTTCTGAGGGACTCTCTATCTTTACGGAAAACCAGATAAGGAGGACGAACACAAAGGGCATGAAGTTCTGAGACTCTCCTCGCGGAAGTTATGGCCACTAGAAATAGAGTTTTCCATGAGAGTAACTTCAAGGAACAGGAAGCCGCAGGTTCAAAGGGAGGGAGAATCAAAGAGGTCAAAAAAGATACCTTTAAGGAAGGCTTTACAAAGTTTATGGGACATAACAGTGGAGTCCGACAAGCCAACATGAAATTTTGAAATGGCCGCTAACTGAACTCTGATAGTGGACGAAGAAGAACATGATTGAAAAAGTTCGGCCAAGAAATCTAGGACTGATTGGATAGGTGCCGTGAAAGGATCCATGTTTCTAGTCTCTGCCCAGAAGGAGATACATTTCCATTTGCTAGCATAAATCATCCTGGTAGAAGATTTGTGGGAAGCTAGTATGATGTCATGCACCGAATGGGAAATAAAGGGAAGCCTGGCTAAGGTTGGAAGTGGAGCAACCAAGCTGTGAGGTTGAGAGAGGGGAGGGACTGGTACAGCTCGCCCGACTGATGGGTCAAGAGATCTGGCACTGGGTCCAGATGCCAGGGCTGCTCCAAGAGGTAACGATGCAGGAACGGAAACCAGATTTGTTGAGGCCAGTAAGGGGCAATGAGGATCATTGTGGATCTCAATGCGGTAGCTTTCTGAATCAACTGTGTGATTAATAGAAAGGGGGGAAAAGCGTACAGAAGACCCCGGGGTCAATCGTGGACTAGAGCATCTCTGGGGGGGTGGCTGGGAAGAGGAAAGAGAGTGAAGAAGTCGTGGCACTTGCTGTTTTGAGGTGTTGTGAAAAGATCGCAGCAAGGCTGACCCCATCTTCGGAAAATCTTTTCCACTACTGACTGCTTGAGAGACCATTCGTGCAGCATGAGAATAGCTCTGCTCAGCCTGTCCGCTATGACGTTGGACTTCCCGGGGATATGCGTTGCTATCAGAAACCGCTGAGAAGAGATCGCCCACTGCCAAAGTCTGAGTGCTTCTCGACACAAGGGATAGGACTTGGTTCCGCCCTGCTTGTTGATGTAACACACTACGGACATATTGTCCGTCTGAACTGCAATAGTCCCGATGGGAAGAGAGTCCTGAAGGGCTTGCAACGCTAAAAGTACTGCTCTCATCTCCAGGACATTTATGTGCAGGTGGCACTCGAAAGGTTGCCATGTGCCCTGGACTGTCCTGCCCTGAAAATGCCCCCCCCCCACCCAATCAGGGAGGTGTCCGTTGTCACCGTAGCAACCGGGGGGGGGGAAGAACAAAGGGTCTGCCCTGAATGACTTGAAGGGAGACCATCTACCAAGAAAGGTGTTTCTTGCATGATTGGGTGATTAAAATGCTGTGTGACATTGGAAGCTGTTAAAAAGACCACTGGGAAAAGAGCATCCACTCAAGGATCCGCATGTGAAAGCGAGCTAGGGGAAGTAACGTAATGGCTGCTGCCATGAGACCTAAAGTCTTCAGTACAAACCTGGCCTGGATTCTGTTGCTCTGAAGAAGGATGTGAACCTGTCTGCGAATATCTGAAATTCTCTGTTCGGTTAGTTTTGCGGACAGTTCGGCTGTGTCCAATATGGCGCCTATGAAAGTAATAGACTGACAAGGCAGACTTTTCGAAATTTATGGAGATACCTAGCTCTTTGCAAGTTTGAATGGTGTAATCTCTGGACTGAAGAAGTTGACGCCTGGTGGTGGCGGCAAGGAGCCAGTCGTCCAGATATGGAAACACCTGGAATCCTTGACGTCTCAGATGAGCCGTGACCACTGCCATGCATTTGGTGAACACTCGGGGGGCTGTAGTGAAACCAAAGGGTAGGGCCCTGAACTGGTAGTGACTGGCCCCCAGACGGAAGCAGAGAAACCTCCTGGAGTGCCTGTGCATCGATGTGGTAGTACGCATCCTGAAGGTCTATAGAGCACATCCAATTGTCCTGGCCCAAAAAGGGTAGAATGGACTGTAGCATGACCATCCGGAACTTCATTCTTTGGACAGACCTGTTTAGCCTGCTGAGATCCAAAATTGGTCTCCAGTCCCCTGTCTTTTTTGGTACCAAAAAGAACTTGGAGTAGATTCCGGATCCTTGCTGGTCTGCTGGGACTGGTTGGATGGCTCTTTTTCTTAGCAGTTTTGAGATTTCTAATACTGCTTGTTCCCTTAGACCGGGTGGAACATCTGGAAGGGGCCTTTTTGGCTGTGTTGGGGTGTGGGCAAAGGGAATTTCGTAACCCTCGGATATGATCGATACATCTGTCTTGGGTGAGGGAAAGCCGGGCTTCTGGGTACAGTGATAATCTTCCCCCGACTGCCTCCAAAGGCGGACAGTCGGGCAGCTTCTCAGGGATGCTGGAAGGGCTGACCAGAGACAGCTTCTCTGCTACCCTGATTCTGCAGATCCCCTCTGCCCCTAGGGCGGCGTCTGTTATTGTCCCCCCCCCCTGCCTCTAGAGGGGAACTCACCTCGTGCGTCAGGTGCGACTCCCTGTGGTTTGCGAAACCACATTTTTCCACCCTTCTGACCCTTAGGGCATGGTCTAGACGGGGTGGAAAAACGGACTCCCACGGCAGAGAGAGTCTTGCCATCCTGTTCACATCTTGTCAAAGTATTCTTCACCTGAGGTCCAAACAACGCCGAACCATCAAAGGGGGAGTTAGTGAAGGATGCCTTGAAGGGGTCAGCAAAGTTACAAAGCCGCATCCAGGTGTGATGCCTTAAGGCCACGCCTGTGCCTGCAGCCCTACTCGACCAATCAGCCGCATAGGAAATAAGCCGCATGGAGGAGTTAACAATCGAGTTCAGGGTTGCCAGCTGGAAGTTGATTTTGTCTTGAGACCCTGCAGCTGTTGGATCCTGTACAGTATCACCCATTTCTTTGAGCATGTCTCTTTGAAGGCGGGTGAAATGACACAAGTAATTGAGCGACCGCATGGTAAAGGTCGCTGAAGAAAACATCCGCTTGCCATACCTATCCATAGTCCTAGATTCCTTATTAGGAGGATGGATCGGTACTGAAGGATCAGCCAGTTCCTTCTTAGTGGCTGCCGCCACCACCATGGCATCATCAGGGACACCCTTGGTTAAAAACTGCTTATCAGAAGGAGCTGTGATAAATTTTGAAGGCCTCCGTGGGGTAGGTTCCATCGTGTCAGGGGCCGTCCATGCCTTCCGCGCCACCACTTCCATGAGGCGGTCAAAGGGCGGACACACCCAGGAGGTGGAAGGGCGAGAACCAAAAGCCTCCAGGTAAACCGACTTGTCCTCGGAAGGACTGAGGGTAGACCAGTTCCCCCTCTGCTTGAGGATCTCAAGGATGTCAGAAAAGGAGACATCCTCAGAGGGGGACCGTGGGGACCCTTCCGACTCATCCAAGTCGGTATCGGATGTGACGGACTCAGGAGAGTCCACATGCTTCCTCTTGCATTTCCTTTTCTGAGGGAGTTCCCCCGATGGATCAGGGGAGGCCTCGGAAGAGGAGGATGCTCCCAATGGGGGCACCTGAGGTGTTGGATCTCTGCGGTCGGGGTCGAGAGGATGGGTAGAGACCGTAGCAAGCACAACAGTGGGAGGAGCTGAGGAGCTGACCGTGGAGCAGGCACAGGGGCCAGCACACTCCTCATGACCTCAAAAGCACCCCTATCAGGCAGGGAAGAAGGTCCCCGCTCCGAAGAGATAAGGACCCCTCCCGGCACCGAGAGGGATGGCTCCGAGGCCGATGTTGGGGCCGAACTCACCTGCGCCGAGGCTCCGAGAGGGAGAACAGGGTCGGACAAGGGTCCGATGCCACTCGCCCCCTCGGAGCCGACGAGGGAGTCCCAGCGCCCGGATCCCTCCAAGGATGGAACCATGGAAGAGATCGGAGCCGACAACGGAGCCGAAAGGTGTGGTATCGGCTCCGCCGTGTCGACGGTCCTGGCTCTCATGAACTCCGGCTCCGAGCTCAGAGGAAGAGTCGGAGGAGGAATCGATGATGGAATGGGGAAAGCCGCTGTCTGATGAGAAGGGCTCTGAAGCATCTGGGCCAGTGCCTGAGACTTAAGGAGTCTGCTAACCACCCTCTTAAGGTCATGTTCCGAAAGCCTGGAAGACCGAAAGGAATGGGACCAATGGCTCCGCTTCGAAAGCAAGGGAGATCTCGGAGCCGAATAGACTGACTCCAAAGAAGGAAACCTGGAGCGCTTATGGCTCGCAGACGGTTCCGACAGAATGATAGGAGCCGACTGAGTCTTGGGAGTATCAGCTTTGGCCGGAGCCAATGTAGGAGCACTAAGAGCACCACTAGGCGAAGGCTCGGTTCGTGGAGCCGACGGTTTAGTGGGCTTCGAAGGTTTGCCCGACGAAGACTTGGTCGGGGAACCTTCGGGTTTCAACAAGCCTCGCAAGATAAGCTTGTTTCTGCGTTCCTGCAGGACTCTTGGACTGAATGCATGGCAGACAGAACAAGAGTCCTGCAGGTGCAGAGGGCCCAGGCAATAAACACAAGAAGTGTGACCGTCTGTCAGAGACATCTTCTGACAGCACGAGTCACACTTCTTGAAGCCTGAAACCCTGGAATCTTTAGACATCCTGACAGGGATGACAAGTCACACACACAACAAACACCCACACTCAAACTTACTCAGTCTAGTCACACACGCACACACAGAGACTGAGACTATTTAGACTGACAAATAAAGAACTTTAAACTAAATATAACTAAATTTTAAGCTAATAAATTAAACTAAAAATTAGCCCCAAGGCCTAGTAATCTATGGAGTGGGGGTAGGTAACGAGAAGAAGATAGAAACAAACCCAAAAGGGAGCTATCTAAGGTGGGTATACACTAGAGGGGTAAACAGGATCTAACAGTAAAACTACTACTGAAAAAGGTCAGGAAAAAACCTTACCAGAAAAGATTTTTACGAATCTAACCTGAGAGCCGGCAAAAACGCAACCTCGCAGCTGAAGCGGCAAACAAGATCTGGGTAGTTAGCGCCTAGCATTGTGGGATATAGGGTAGCCTCGAGCTGGTAAAAATAGCTCTCGAGCTTTAGTATAGGCCGAGTCGGAGCCGAGGATTGGCTCCGAACCCATCCAGCAAGAATGAAGGCGAGATTGACAACTTAACATCTATCATTTATATGTTTTTTTTTATTTTCTGGTATTTTTGCTCAGAAAAAGAAACAAACATTTTCCTCTTGTCTGCAGTACAAACCAAGAACATTTGTCTACACCTTACCTTCACTTGTACAACACCTAGGGAAGCCACAATTTAATACACACATATGATCAGTGTACCTCCACATCCTCCCCACAGCAGTCCAAGATCACAACAATACATTGCTTTTATCCAGACTTTATCTTGTTACAGTATAAACTCCACATGTATGTACTACTTATATCCAGCCTTTACCTTGTTACAGTGTAAACCCCAGACATATTTTCATGTAACATAACTAGTATAAACAGCAGCGACTGACAAGACCATCTCTTTACTTTAAAATACCTCTGGATACTCTACAGTGTTATCTTACATTGTAACATGCAATTTATTTCAAAAAAAATATTATACATATATTACTAAGAAAAAATAAATGCTTTACTTAACATTTACATCTTCATGCTTTCATTGCCCTTCTAAACATTAATGACAAAGTAGGAATTTGATTTTGAGTCCTCCAAAAGTCCAAGATCTTCCAGTCTTTTTATCCACTTCTTGCATAATCACAGTTCTCCTGTCCAAATGATATGTTATGGAAATTACACTTCGCAATTCTTATATAGGTTCATAAGTACTAGGCAAACTGCCCTTGAGGGCCATTTTAAGCCTAGACAATTTCTGTTTTGTTGTCAAAGTAACCTATTCCATTTGGTTATAGATTGGTCTTACCCATCCCATGGGCGATAATTATATATTACCCTCTAAATATATTTTAAGTGGACTCATGCATGGGCTAAAACGTTTAGGAGCTGCATCCATCCATTAGTAGTACAGGGGCAGTCTTGGGGTAAATTTTCTGTTCCCCATCCATAGATCTAACTTGCACTTGAAAATGGACAAAGATGAACTTTGTTTTATGTGGATGAGGAGGGAGTCTGTTCTATAGCAGTGGTATCCTCTGCAAAATACACCTGTCCCTCCAAACCATTTTGTTGATGTTGTGGAAGAGGTTTAGATCCCTCATTTATTTATCTTTTCATCTTGTCCACCCAACAATTGTTTCTGGTGCAAGTCCAATACTTTTTTTTTTTTTAGTCTGCTCCTGGGCTTTTTTCTATGGGCTTTTTATTGTTAGAGGAATGAGAAGCAGGGTCCTCTTCAGTTTGCTAAGTCTTCGCTGGGTAGCATTTTCTCTTTAGCCTGTTTTGCATCTAAAAATATCCTTCATCCTCCAGGAAAAAATATTCTAAACTGCTGAATATAGCAACTTGAATCGCACATCTACCTCTCAACATCCTGATTGCAGGGATAAACACGTTTCTCTTCTGCCTAGTGCACAGTGAATAATTATTTTCCAAAACACTGTGGTGTAGCCAGCTAATATTTTCCTTTCTGCCACAATTTTGTCAGGAGCAGCTTTTTCTGCTGGTATGACTGCATCTTTACTACGGCAAGTCTTGGCTTATTAATATTTCATGATCAAATTTGGAGTATACATGTACTGTACTCTTTGAATTAACAAGTCGTTCTATTGAATACCAGTCTAGTTGCTTATTTATATTTTCATAGTGGTATTTTCAGTGGTATAACAAAGTCTGTTTTCCTCTGCATGCTTTGTCTCTTAATTCTACTAGTTTTTAGACAACAGTTCTTGAAAATCCTCATATTCTGCCAGTCTTTCCTTCATTTCAACCTCAGATTTCTGCAGTTTTATCAGCACATCTGAACAGCTACTTAAACTTCCTTCTATTCTTTCCACCCTTTTGTCCTTTGACTTTACATATTCCTCCAGGTTCTGCTTATTTTAAACACCTCTGCATGCATTTTATTTTATTTTCCTATAGATTACTGGAAACCATCTCTCACATAAAAACTGAAACCTAAACTGATTTTTGCTGAAAAGCTACAAGTCTCTTCACCACCAGAGATTTTTCTTGTCCATTTCTTGTTGATTTGTTCTTACATTCTTCATATTTCTCCTTTGCAGGAATCATAGATTCATAGACTGTTACTAGCGTAATGACCTGGTGGGCCTTTCTAAGCCTAGCCAAGTTTTCCTGAGAGAATAATGATGTCCTTTATCCAAATAAGACATTGAGGGCCAGGCATTTATAAGCTACCTCTGTCCATAAGGGACAAGGGTGCCAAGCCCGGTGTACATTTCCTATTCCCCATTTACTTGTCTAGGTTGTGTTTAACTTGGGTAATAGACAAACTTAGCTTCCCAACAGTATAGTGACTAGCCAGTAACTGAACTTTACCAATTGTCAGCTTTCACTGGCTCCTTTACGTCTGTTTTCTTATTCACACTGGGAAAGCTCAACTCAACCTGTGCTTCAGAGTGCAGCCATCTGGGAATCACCCTGATAATTCTCTCACTTTTGAATACCATGTTGCAAGAGCAGTTATCTGGCATAACTGTTTTCCAATGGGATCTTATCTAGGTCAAAGGATGTTACCGTCCCTCTAAAGTTTGCCCTAATCAGATCAGTTGATCAATGCCCTTTTGTTATGTACCTAGACAGATATACTAACATAGATCCCAGACGTTGCAATGAAAAAGATTACTGACCTAAAAATCCTTAGCTACTAAGACTGAATAGAAGCTCTTTCTCTATATTCTGCCACTTATAGACTCTTATGTGGAGGTCTATATATGGCATTCCTTGCTATCAAAGTTCCACCCTTACTGGATCTCTTATAATTTCAAAGGACAAATTGCTACAAAAACACTTAGACCAAGGTTTTGAATATTCACCAGCATAGCAATAAAACATGTTGGAGAGCTAGATTTCATTACTTGATGGTTACTCTATCTATGCAATGTTAAGTATTTACACCCTTGCCTTCTTCAAGACTAACCTTGATGACTGGATGGGTATCCTAAGTTCATTCCTTGCTTACCATGTTTTTCTTTTCAACAATTGGGTATATATCTTGAGACCGGTATCTGACAAGACACACGTGGTCTTCTGACTTACTTGCCTTGTAATTCATATGATCTTATGATCCTATGAACAGGAATATGTTGAGTGGAGCAAAGTCATGTAAGGTACTTGTATTTTTATGGTTAAACTGTAGATTCCTCTGCAGAGTTGTGATAAGTGGAAGTGTTCACTTACCCTTGAGTTTTAGGGAATCCAGAATGCATTATATTAAGAGGAGTGCAGGAGGCACAGTTCAGTGCATGAAAAATGTGGGGACTTTGCCCTCTTAAAAAATAAAAACTGTTTTACAATTGCTAATTATTTTGCTGCAAAGTGCATTTGAAATTCTTTAATCTATCTTAAACCCAATAAAAATACATGCCCAGTTCACTTCTGGTCAAATATATTTGACTACTAAAAAAAGCATAATGATGATAGTGATAATGTCAATGTACTTCTTTTGATTAAAGAAAAAAAACTTTCTGCTGCACAACTGTACAAATACATATGTGTGAAATTTATACGTTTTATCAAAATGTTCATACCTTAAAATAGTGTGGCCTGTGATACTGCAGATAAAATGGATTGTATTCTTGGGGATTGTAATCTTCCAGAAATACACAGCCCTGAAAAAGAGGAAGCATAACACATACCGTTACAAATGTATACTATGTTAATACAGTTTTTCTAATGGCATTCTCAAAGATAGTCTGTTAATACAGTGTTTGCAATGGCATTCTGTAAGATGGTCTGAAGAATTCTGATTTTCTGAGATACATACCTGTCCTCCAACAAGTCCTATTTAGGTCGCAAGCCTAGTTTAAATCCTTATATCTAGTAGTTCTGGAGCTGTTTGCTTTGTGGATTAGCAAAAGGTCCATCAGAGTGAGATCCAAGGATACCTTATATGCCATTTAACTATAGTTGCATCTAATCAGCACATGTACTTTATGTTTTTCAAGACTGGCTTGGTGCATAATCTTCATACTTGCTATGCAAGCCAGCACTTAGGTCCACCTGGCTGCATGGTTCCAATGGATAATCACTGTTTCACTTAGACACAGTACCCTTTTTAAAAAAGAGAATAATTCTCCTAATTTTCAGACACCTAATGTTAACGTTGGTAATAAGAAGTTATGTACCTACCATAATGTTCCATGTTAGTTGTCTTCATCTCGCCTTCCTTCTTGCTGGTTGGGATCGGAGCCGAGGATCGGCTCCGACTCGGCAATCTTCAATAGCTCGAGAGCTGTTTACTGGCTCGAGGCTACCGCTTATCCCATAATGCCTAGCGATAGCTACCCAGATCTAGTTTGAAATAGCTAACCCCAGACATAATAATTCAGTCAAGAACCAGTTGACTATACCTGCCATATTCTCTTAGGTCAAAAAAGACACAAGAGAACACACAGCCAGTGAAACAGAACAGAAAAACTCCTCTTGGTCCACTAGGACAGGGGGATGGAGGGTAGGATGCAAGAAGGAAGGTGAGATGAAGACAACTAACATGGAATGTTATGGTAGGTACATAACTTCTTAATGTTAAGTTGTCTATCTCGCCTTCGTTCTTGCTGGTTGGGACAGCGTCCCTAGCACCTAACATCCTGGGTGGCTCAGTGGAACAGACTCTTCAGAACAGTGGAACCAAAGTCAGCTCTGCTCCTGGAGACCATATCCAACTTGTAATGAGAAATAAAGGTATGAGGGTTTGCCCACGTGGCAGCTGCATAGATAGAATCCATGGGCAACCTAGACTGGAAGGCTACAGAGGTGGCCAAGGCCCTAGTAGAATGACCTTTCCGTTTAATAGACAACTGTTTGTTCCTTAACTGATAAATGAAAGTAATAGTGTGTGATAACCATCTTGACAAGGTTACCTTGGAAACTGGGAGACCTTGTTTGCCCAAGGCATAAGAGAGGAATAATTGGTCCGATTTCCTTACTTCTTTAGTTCTGTGCAGGTAAAAACACAATTGTCTATGGACGTCCAATTGGTGTAGTTTGTACTCTGCCTTGTCGGTATAATTAGGGAAAAAACACAAGAAGATCTATAGATTGGTTTAAGTTACTTTCTGAGCAGACTTTAGGGAGAAACAAGGGATTAGTTCTCAGAGCAACCCTGTCCTTATGAAAAACCTAGTAAGGAGGATGAACACGTAGCGCCTGAAGTTCGGAGACGCGTCTGGCTGAAGTAATATCTACCAGAAAGAGTGTCTTCCAAGATAGGAACTTGATAGAGCAAGAAGCTGCTGGTTCAAAAGGGGGCAGAATTAAGGAGGTTAGGACTAAATTAAGGTCCCAAGGAGGAGGGGGATCTCTCACTGGAGGCCTAAGAAGAGTTGCTCCTCTCAAGAAAGCTTTACATAGCTTATGAGACATAATGTTAGAGTTCGAAAAACCAACATGAAAGTTAGAAATGGCCGCCATTTGTACCCTGATCATAGAAGCAGCGGACCTGGAATGAAACAGCAGAGCTAGGAATTCCAAGATTTCATGGACTGGGGCTGAGAAGGGATCCACATTCCTAGTCTCTGCCCAACAAGAAAAACATTTCCATTTGCTAGCATAAGTTTTCCTCATTGTAGACTTGTGAGAGGACACGATAATGTCTCTGACTGCTGGGGAAATGCTGGGAAGCCTGGCTAAGGTTGGAAGTGGAGCAACCAAGCTGTGAGCTGGAGGGTTTTTAGGGATTGATGCAACCTGCCTGATTGATGAACCAGGAGGTCTGGAATTGGGTCCAGAGTCCAGGGTTGATCGAGAAGGTAACAGTGCAGGAACGGAAACCATATCTGTCGAGGTCCTGTAAGGAGCAATGAGGATCATTTTGCAACCCAATGATATTGCTTTCTGTACAAGTTTGGGTATCAGAGGGAATGGAGGAAAGGCATAAAGAAGTCCCTGGGGCCAATCGTGGACTAGAACATCTCTGGGTATGTGACCCGGAAGCGGGAGAAGGGAGAAGTAGTTGCTGCATTTCCTGTTGAAGGGGGTGGCAAAGAGATCGCAGCAAGGCTGTTCCCATTTGTGAAAAACAAGATTCGCCATATTCTGATTCAGAGACCACTCGTGAGGCATTAGAATAGCTCTGCTGAGCCTGTCTGCTATGACGTTGGATCTCCCAGGGATGTGTGTCGCAATCAGAAAATGGGAGGAAATTGCCCACAGCCAAAGCCTGATTGCTTCTCGACATAGGGGGTAGGACCTGGTTCCGCCCTGCTTGTTGATGTACCACACCACTGACATGTTGTCCGTTTGGATAGCAATGGTCCCAGAAGGAAGAGAGCCTTGAAGGGCTTACAATGCCAGAAGCACAGCTCTCACTTCCAGGACATTTATATGCAGATGGTACTCGTGAGGTTGCCACGTGCCTTGGACTGTCCTGCCCAGATAATGCCCCCCCCCCAATCAGGGAGGCATCTGTTGTCACTGTGGCTACCGGAGGGGGTTGTATGAAAGGTCTGCCCTGAGTAACTAGTGGGGAGATCATCCACTAAGAAAGATGCATTTTGCATGCATCCGTGATCATGATCTCATGTGTCATGGGTAGCTCTTGGAAAGACCACTGCATGAACAGAAGCCACTGAAGAATCCTCATATGAAAGCGTGCCAGTGGGATTAGGAGAATGGCTGCTGCCATGGAGCCCAGTGTTTGAAGGACGTACCTGACTTGGATCCTTTTGCTCTGCATCAGAACGTGTACCTTTTGATGAATTGCGGACACCCTTTCTGGTGGTAGCCTTGCAAACATATCCCTTGTGTCTAAGTCTGCTCCTATATAAGTGATAGATTGAAAGGGCAACAAGGCATATTTTTCGAAATTTATTGTGATGCCGAGCTGTGAGCAGATTGAGATTGTGTAGTCCCGTGCTTGTATGAGTTGATGGCTGGTTTTAGCAGTAAGGAGACAGTCGTCTAGACACGGAAACACCTGGAAACCTTGACGCCTCAGGTGAGCCGTGACCACTGCCATACATTTGGTGAACACCCTGGGGGCTGTGGTGAGACCAAAGGGCAGAGGTCTGAACTGATAATGACTGGCCCCCAGCCGGAAGTGAAGATATCTTCTGGAGCACCTGTCCATCTTTATATGGTAGTACGCGTCCTGAAGATCTGCAGAGCACATCCATTTGTCCTGACCCAGAAAGGGTAGAATGGACTGTAGCATGACCATCCGAAACTTCGTTCTTTGTACAGACCTGTTTAGTCTGCTGAGATCCAGAATCGGTCTCCAGTCCCCTGTCTTTTTTGGTACTAAAAAGAACCTTGAGTAAGTTCCGGATCCGTGCTGGTCTGCCGGGACTTCCTGGATGGCTCTTTTTTTCTAGCAGTTTTGAAACTTCTATTACTGCTTGCTCCCTCAGATTGGGTGGAACATCTGGGTGGATCTTCCTTGACTGCAAGGGGGGTTGAAGGAAGGGGATTTTGTAACCTCCAGATATAACGGACCATACCCATCTGTCTTGAGTTAAACTTCTCCACGCTTTTGGGTATAGCAAAAGTTTTCCCCTGACTGCCTCCAGAGATGAGCAGCCGGGCAACCCTTCAGGGATGCTGAAAGGGCTTATCAGAGAAGGATTCTCTGTTGCCCTGGTTCTGCGGACCCCCTCTGCCACCAGGGTGGCATCTATTATTATTGTTTCCCCCTCTGCCTCTGGAGGAAAAATCACTACGTGTGTCAGGCAAGGCTCCCTGAGATTTACGGAACCACATCTTACCACTCTTCTGACCTTTGGGGTAGGGTCTAGAGGGATTGGAAAAACAGACTCCCACTGCAGAGAGAGTTTTGCCTTCTTGCTCACACCTAGTCAAAGTGTCTTTCACCTGTGGTCCAAAAAGAAAGGAACCATCAAAGGGAGTGTTGGTGAAGGATGCTCGAAAGGGTACCGCAAAATTACACAGCCGCATCCAGGCATGCCTCCTAAGGGCCACCCCGGTACCAGTGGCTCTACTCACCCCATCGGCTGCATAGGAAATGAGCCTCATGGAGGAGTTAAGAACAGAATTAAGCGTCGCTAGCTGGGAAGCCACCTTAGCTTGCGCTCCCTCAGCTGTTGGATCTTGGAGGGTATTTCTGAACTCTTTAAGGAGATCCCTTTGAAGGTGAGTAAAATGACACAAGTAGTTCAGTGACCTCATAGAGAAGGTTGCTGAAGCGAACATTCACTTCCCATACCTGTCTATCATCCTAGACTCCTTGTTAGGGGGATGGACAGATGAAGAGGTCTCCGCTAACTCTTTTTTTTGTGGCTGCTGCTACCACCATAGCATCAACAGGGACACCTTTTGTAAGGAACTGTTTATCCTGGGGTGTTGTAATAAATTTACCAGGTCTCCTCAGAGTTGGTTCCACTGTATCCGGAGCTGACCAAGCCTTTCGAGCCACCACAGTCATAAGTGGATCGAAAGGTGGAGACACCCAGGAGGTGGAAGGTCGGGAACTGAAGGCATTCAGAAATACAGACTCATCCTCAGAAGGGGCTAGAGGATTCCAGTTCCCCCTCTGCTTGAGCATCTCCAGGATGTCCGAAAAGGAGACATCCTCAGAGGGGGATCTCAGGGACCCTTCCGATTCATCTAAGTCTGTATCAGAAGTGACAGACTCAGGAGAGTCAATGTGCTTCCTCTTGCACTTCTTCTTCCCAGGGGGCTCCTCTGAGAGATCAAGGGAGGCCTCGGAAGAAGAGGAAACACCCAATGGGGTGTCCTGGAGCATTGGTTCCCTATGCTTGGGGCCTGGAGGAGGAGGAGCAGAGGTTGGCACAGGCACTACAGGGGACGGAGTCGGTGGGGCCGATAGTGGAGCTGACTCAGTGGCCAGCACACTCCGCATGACTTTGAAGGTGTCCCTGCCATGATGCAGAGAAAGCTCCGGTTCTGAAGAAATAGGAATCTTTCTCTGCACTGAGGAAGACGGCTCCGAGGCCGATGTAAGAGCCGAGCTCACTTGCGCCGAAGCTCCGAGAAGGAGAACGGGGTCAGACAAGGGTCCGATGTCACTCGCCCCCTCGAAGCTGACGAGGGAGCCCCGGCTCCCAGATCCCTCGATGGACAGCACCACAGAGGGAATCAGAGCCGACGTCGGAACTGAAGGAGATAGTGTTATCCGAGCCGATGGTTCCACTACTCGAACCCCAACGAACTCTGGCTTCGAACTCATTGGAGTCGGAGGAGGAACATCGAGAGAAGTGGACGGAGCCGATACTTGTTGAGGAGGGCTGGACAACAACTTGGCTAGTGCCTGTGACTTCATCAACCTACTGACCACTCTCTCCACATCATGGTCCGATATCCTAGAGGACCGAGAGGAGTGAGAGGATCGGTGACTGCTCTCTCTCTGAAGTAAAGGAGACTGTGGAGCCGAATGCACCGATTCAAGTGAGGGGGACCATAGCCTCTTGTGGCTGCATGACGGCTCCGAAGTCTCTGATGAAGCCGACGAGGAGATTGTCTTGTCAGTGCCAGCTGGAACCGACGTGGAAGGTAAACCCTGAACCGAAGATGGCTCCAAACTTGGAGCCGACGGCTTAGTGGGTTTAGGGGATTTCACAGGCTGTGAGCTCTTGGCCGGTGAATCCTGGGGTTTCAAAAGACCCTTAAGAATAAGCTTATTCTTACACTCCTGCAGGACTCTTGGACTAAAGGCATGGCAGATAGAACAAGAGTCCTGCAGGTGCACAGTGCCTAAACAATAGACGCAAGAAGTGTGCCCATCTGTCAGAGACATTTTTTGACAGCATGAGTCACACTTCTTGAACCCAGAAACCTTGGATTCCTTTGACATCCTTGACAGTAAGGAAAAAACAATTAAAACAATAACAATTATAACAATAACAACCAGAAGCAAAATACAGTCTACAAAAAACACACAACTATAAAGACTATAGCTAAAGGTTTTTTTTTTTTTTTTAAGAGAATATGAAATCCTCTAACTTAAACGGCTAGCCTATAAGAGAAAGGTAGAAGGAAAAGCCTCTAACTTAAACGGCTAACCTGATAAGAAGAGGTAGGGGGGAGGGGTGGGGGAGAACTCTCTAAGTTAAATGAGTTCTACAAGAAAAAGGAGGGATACTATGAGCTAAACAACTAACTATCACAAAACAAGACTATCGTTAACAATAAAATACTAGAAGGGTTGAAGTCTAGTGAAGAAAGTTATACAAAAACTTTATACGAGCTTGAGCCAGAAAAACGACACCTCGCAGCTGAAGTGGCAAATGAGATCTGGGTAGCTATCGCTAGGCATTATGGGATAAGGGGTAGCCTCGAGCCAGTAAACAGCTCTTGAGCTATTGAAGATGGCCGAGTCAGAGTCGAGGATCGGCTCCGATCCCAACCAGCAAGAACAAAGGCGAGATATACAACTTAACATCATCTATTCAGAAAAGAAAAAGGAATCTTTGCTACAATTGTACATTTATTGTTTTTCCATGTGTATTTTCTGTTCCAAAGGCTATGCAATTTTAACCCCATAGACACTGTTCCCCAACCAAAGTCTGAGGTGTCCATAGTTACATACTGCGCTAGAGCTGGAAGGGAAAATTGCAGACCTGGATTTGAATAAAATTGGCCTTTTCCACCAAAGCAGCTCTCTTTATACAAATCACAACAATGGAATCTAATAAGTTGGAATGTTGATATTTGGACTATAGAGATTTTAGGTACCACTGAATCCTTTACACAGTTCACTAAAGAAATCATGAGATTCATGGATGCCATGACTCCTATTATCCCGAGAAACTGCCTTGTTGAAGTCTTGGACTGCATGGAAAAATTCAGGAAAAGATCTAGATATAGATATGCTTTTCCTTTGGAAGAAATGATCTTTGAACTAAAGTACTTAGGAGAAACCTCAAGAAAACAATCATATGAGAAGGAGTCAAACTAGACTTTTGACTGTTCTCCTGAAACCGCAGTCTGACAAGGCATCTCCCTGGTGAGAGATTCCTGATACTTTGAAAAAGACTCTGCAAAGATAAGCAAGCCATTTAAACAAGGAAAAACATGAATACCTTGGCATCTGCAAAAGGCTATCACTAGAGGTAGAAACTTTGTGAATACCCTTGGAACAGTGGCTAACTCAAAGGGAAATGTAGAAAACTGAAAGTGTAATCCAGATGCACAATACCTTAAGAAATGTTTGAAATCTGAAGTTATAATAGCGCTATGGTAAGCAACCATCAAATCTAGAGTTACTAAAAAAAATTGAAAGGGGGAACGAGTGGTAGCAGGTAGTGATGGGACAGCATTTTGAACTTTGGGACTTTCACAAACTGATTTAGAAAGGAAAGATGTAAGACTGGTTTTCGTGAAGCTTCTTTCAATACTACCAAAACATTCTTGAATAGAAACCTTGTCAGGGGAAGTGGGACAGCTTCTCTTATCCTCTGAGTCAGAAGATGCTGAATGACAGGAGGAAAAAAGTTTGATCTGGTAGATGAGGAGGGATCCCCCGAAAAGGAAGAAGGGACTTGTTTGTCTAAGATTATCTGTTGTGAAAGGGAGACACGGAGAACCAGAATTTGTGGGAGACAAAGGTTTGGCAGGGTTGGGGGTTATTGTTTGCAGTCATTCAGGCTTGTTAGACTGCCCTCATTTTTGGGAGAATCTGCCTTTCTTTTTGGAGCCTCCTTGTCATTGTTTTTTGAATGTCTGCTTGCCAGATGTTTGCTGTGTCTGCATATTTTGCTTTTTATAAAAAGGTGCTGAGATAGGTATGAAATCTTTAACAAACTTGGATTAGGAAGGCTGAAAATCTGAGTCACTCTGAATCAGTTTCCATCTCTCATTACACTTTTTTCAGGACCTCAGCAGTAGATGGTCCAAAAACAACCCTAACTAAAGGTGAATTCAAAATTGCAGTTTTACCATCCTCTGGTAAAATATAAGCAAGCAGTCATGCAAACCTTCTCATAACAGTTCCAGTAGCAGCTGCTCTGCAAGAGGCCTGAACTGAATCATTGGGTCTATGTCACCAAATCGAAAGCACTGAAAAGCTAACGGCTTTAACATCAAAAATGGTGCTCTTGTGGTGGGCTGTCCCCCCTAAACCCCCTGCTAGTGATATATACCAACTCCGAGATTGCACTACATTGAGGACAGGGCAAATTTTCCAAGTACTGCGATCTCACAATAAACACCTCAATGAATGGCATTTACGATGTTAAAGCCGTTCGCTTTCTGGTCTTTTCAATTTGGTGATACAGACCCAAATCATAAGCACATTTATAGGCTCAAAGATTGTTACTAGATTATCATCCCAAATGCTATTTTATAGCCTAGCCAGGCTTACCCTAAATTAACCACAATACTGCTGTCATATGTCAATACCCCAAGGAATTTTTGTAGTTAGGATTTAAGCTTGTACACATCAAGTGCGCATAAGGCTGCTCCTGTCCATTAGGGACATAGGTGCCAAACTGGATCTATATTACCATATCAAATGGTAAAAATGTCGAACACTCACATGAGCAAAAACGGATGAGAATGAACTTGTGTTTTTGGGGTCGCGGTACAGTGAGGATTGGAACATTTGCCCTTTCCTCACTGTAGTGCGACCTCGAAGTTGGAATATATATTTAGCAGAGGTGGGGGGCGCACCCCCCAATAGCAAGTTCGTTCTCCTCCGTTTTTGCTCGTGAGCATTCAACATTTTTACCATTCGATATGGTACTATAGACCCACCAAACCAGAGCTAATGTGTGATTTTCCATCCATTGGTCCTAGTTATGATCGAAAAGGGTCAGTGATGAAATTTATTTCACAAGGATGGGAAGCTTGTTTCACAGAAGGGCCAATGTTTAAGATAAAAAAATTGTCCCCCTAACATGTGCTATTTATGTCAGTCATGAGGTTTAGGTCTTAACATGCATGTACGATGCTATTTGTTTGGTGCATATGCAATAAATCCATCAGTGTGAGATCAGAGGATGTCTTGTAGGCTAGGCATAGATCACTACACAGCAGTATGTCACCAATTGAATACAGGTATAGGGCTTTGAGAAGGTCCACAAAGGACTTGTTTTTTTATTCCATGTATTCTTTTTGAGGTCTCTCAAGCTGTTACAAGTGTCTGGCCAGGTACACACTGAAAGTGCATTATACACAATGATTGTTCTAATTAACAGAGTACAGCAGAACAATGACCTCCTTGTACCGGGATGCCCTTCCCTTACTTTTAAATTGAGCAACGGACAATGATTTTCACAGCAGATATGTGGTGTTCAATGGTCCGGTTACTGTCAACATGCATTATCCATGTAGGAATTTCTAGGGGTGAGAGTCTTTTCAAAGGGTGCAATTATGCATTTTTTCATGCTGATTTTAGTCAATGGCTCTAGCACCAGTCTGAAGGGGTATCTGTGTCTTCAATGAACATGCCTAGTTTGCAGTCATCTGCAAATATGCTCAGCTAGAGGCCCCTGATGTTTGCCTTGACTTCAGATAAATAGATGAAAAAAAGGAGTGGCTACAGCACTAATCCCTGAGGGGCTATGCTAGTGATTGGCTTCTTTATGGAGGTGGATTCCCCTATCCTAACTTCTTCTTCTGTCTTTTCAGTGAGCGTGCTGGCCTCCCATCAGGAGACAGTGGGTTTAGGCCTAATTTTGTAAGTTTATCTACAATGCCAGAGTGACATATTGTGTTGAAAACTTTGGCCAGGTTAAGTTAGGCAGTGTGCACAGCTTTGTCCTCATCAATAGCTTTAGTGACCTTCTTGAAGAAGTCCACCAGATTAAGTAAGCATGACCTGCCTTTGACAAAACCAAACTGGGTAGGGTCCAGTGTCTGTACATTTCTTATGTCATTGTTTATCAGATCCATGATAATTCTTTCCATGGCCTTGCATAGGAGACTTATGGATATGTAGCTCCCAGGTCCGTGGAAGCCCCCCCATGTAGAGGGATAACCATACCATTTACAATCCTCCATTTGTTTGGCATGAAGTCTGCCTGAAGATTATGGTTAAACAGAGATTTTAGTAGGCTTGACAAGTCTTGTTTCTTGCTATTCAGGAGGTATCCTGGAATATTATCAAGGCCCACTGAAGCAGTGCTCTTGGCCTTAGAGAGCACAGTGAAGACCTGTTCCCTAGTGTTAGTTAGTAGTGGAATGGTGAGGGATATTTCCTGGAGGTTGACCGAGGCTCACAGAGGGTAAAACTGGAGCCAAATTTATTGGCCAGCAGATTTGCTATATCCACTGGCTCCATATAGGTGGCTACATTTACCAATAGTTCAGCACATTGTTGAGTGTTGCTTTTAAGGTTGTGGACATAACCGAAGAAAACCTTATGGTTGTCCTTAGCCTGGAAACTATTTTTATCTCAACTAGGATTGTGTCAGTGTGGTTTGTTATCATTTATATATATGTATGATTGCTTATGTCGTAACTGATGGTTTAATAAAGATGTTTCTTGTTTAAAGAAAAGGGGCAGGAATTGAATAATTCATGTAATGTTGCTTAGGTTATATGATATATAGCAATATATGTGAAGTATAATGTTTATGTTAATTTGTTAATACGTTTGATTACTTTTGTAAAAATGTAAATGTGCCTGTGTTACAAGTGATAATTCAATAAAAGTTTTTAAAAAAAGAAAAAAAAAAACTTGTTTTTTGGTGGACTTGATTAGTCTCCAGAATTACTTGTTCAGATTGATGATGGAGTTTTTTCCTTGCTGTGCAACACCCTTCCTGTTTTAGGACACAATTTTCATTTTTATTTGTGATACAGCCTATTTATACTGGGATTCCATCATGGTGGCTTGTTTTTGGAGGTTGTTCTCTGTTTATTTTGGATAGGTACAACTTTATATATGCAGCTATTTACACGGTTGTACAGGATTTCTGTGAACAATTCTGCATAGGCAGCTTTGTTCTCAGGGTTTAGAGGATTGGAATTTTGCTAGACTGTCACTTAGTAAGAGGTAGTTTGCCTTGGAATATATTTTAAATGTTCTGGAGGTTAGGGTTGCTCCCATGATTCATAGTTACTTCAAAAAAGACAGTTCAGTGGTCTGATCTGACCAGTAAAGACTTTACACTAGGGGAAAAGCATTGTTTCCCCATGTTTGTGAGCAACAGGTCTAGGATACTTGTGTCCCTAGTCATTGTGCAGACTAGCTGCTCCAGAGTGTTTATATTAAAGTCCAGTAATCTTTGGGCCTACACATGTGAGGTCATGTATGATTCCCAGTTAATGCTGGGGATAATTAAAGCCCAGATGATTATTATGTTGGATTGAATGGAGATGTCTCCAGTTTGTTCAAGTACGTGGTATAGGCATCCTGGGTCATGGAAGGGGACCTATGGCTTGCAAGGATATGGTATGGGACTTTACTTATGGTAAGTTGCATGTGGAGAAGATCAAGTGTGTTATATTGTTTGACCTGCCTTGAGGTGTGTTTGTGTGTGAAAAATTGAGACTTCTCCACATTTAGACCCTACCTGTAAAGTAGCTGGTCTAAATGTGAGGAAGGCATTATATCCTTGCAATGCTGGGTTGTTCTTTGTGGGTTTAAACCAAGTCTCGGTAACTGCACAGATGTCTAGATTCTTCAGGATGAGGAAAGCTTACAGGGAGTGGAGTTTCTTGTGTTGAACCCTGGCATGAGTGGTGACACCTTTATATTATTCTTAGCTATGTCAGTTGGTTTATCAGGTTGGCACTGCTTAAAAGGGGCACTATGGGAGAGAATAAGGCTTCAGCCAATATTCAAAAACCTAGGGGGGACTGGTGCAGACCATCTCTGTCAAAGCAGCATGGTCTGTCTACCATGTCCTCCCAGGCCAACAAATACTGTACCCCCTTGGAGTTACACAAAAAACTAAGATAATTATTAAAGTCGTAATAATTATTAAAGGCCACTTCAAAGAGTATTTGGTGCCTAAATAACTACATTTATGGAAGATTTTTCCTCAAAAGAGGGAAAGTGGCTATAATAGTGCTCATATTGCCAAAAGATGCAAGCAAAATCTTACATGTGGGCTTGACAATTAAGAATTCTAAAAATGTGTGGCAAAAGTATAAACTTTTCCCCCAAATGTATCAAAGGCTTTCCCATCCTTATCAGAGTGGAATATACCTGCACTCTTAGGGGCTGCAGACTGTCAGGCATGTTACAGGCTGTAACAAAAATATCCCCCAAAACTGGAAATACAGAAGGAAGAGGAGTATGGTGAGGAAATTTGAGTTGTAATAAATTATATCATTTAAATCATAACATTTCAAGGATACTGGAATATCACAATTTTCCCACTGAAAAAAATGGATTCATCTAGATATGGTTTTAGAAAAAAGAAAACTCTTCTAAATGACCATCAGAAGAAACATCCTCCTCAGAATCTGAATCAGCCACCTGAGGAGAAAAAAAAGTACAGTTGTGCAAATAATAATTATAGTAATAAACATCTACACCATGACATAAAAAACATACAAAAAGGGAGGTGGAGAGAGTGGCTACTGCAGCAGTGATCATTAAAACATCTACTGTTATGAAGTTTAGTTGTACATCTGCACTATGTTCTTTATATGGATCGCTGCTGCAGTAGTCTATGCTATATGGGTAGATTAACATAACTTAATGTGAGTGGGAGGAGGAAAGATGAAGGTCCAGAAGCCCATGAAGAATGTTCTTAGCAAAGCCTGTCCTAGACGGTAGAAGGAATCAAGTTTATAGTGCTTTGTAAAAGTGTGAAAAGAGGACCAAGTTGCTGTTTCTAGAATGCGTCCTAGACGGTAGAAGGAATCTAGTTTATAGTGCTTTGTAAAAGTGTGAAAAGAGGACCAAGTTGCTGTTTCTAGAATGCGTCCTAGACGGTAGAAGGAATCTAGTTTATAGTGCTTTGTAAAAGTGTGAAAAGAGGACCAAGTTGCTGTTTCTAGAATGCTTCCAGAATCCAACCTTTCCAAAAAGCCAAAGACTAAGTCAAGACCTTTGTAGAAAGAGCCTTGATCCTGCCTGGAATAGTTTTGTTGTGGTGGATATAACAAAAGGAAATACCATAAGCCAACCATTTGGAAACAGTCTAGTTTCACAAAAGTTGTCCTTTTGCCTTACCTACACAAGAAATGAACACCTAATCAGAAGTTCTGAAAGATTTTTTTCTGTCAAGATAGTGTCTGATTAGTTTGTGGGGGTCTACATCTAATAATCCATAGAACAGGGAAAGTATGCACTTGGCCAACACTGAATGAAGAAAACACACTGCAGTATGACAAAGTCACCCAGGTGGGGGATGCACCTCCCCACATCTCCCTAACTAAATATACCAACTTCTGGATTGCACTACAGTGGGGAAAAGGGCAAATTTCCCCATGTTGGCCAAGTGTATAAGTTCCTGTTAAAATATTCGTCAGTGTGATCGTTCGGTAAATTAACAGTTTGGTGGTGTTGTCTCAGTAAATTCAGTTTTGGGTAAGTAGTATTTCAATTATTAGAAGTAGACCCATCTGAGGACATCCAAGGAAAGAAGCATCCTTTCTCCCTCATTTTTAGGTTTTGGAAAGATGGCAGAGAGATGGGTAGCTTGTCTTAAGGTAATCTTGAGCACCACTTTAGGCATTACTGAAGGTACAGTTCTTAAAGAAACTCTGTGGAAAATGAGATAAGGCTGACCCACCATAAGAGCTTTCTACTCAGATACTCTTTTCCTCCTTGGTCATAGCATTTAGTAACACTATTTTCCATGTCAAGAGCATGATGGGCTGGTTCAAGTGGAGCAAGAGTTAGTTTTTCTAACACACAATTATGAGCCCAAAGGAGGAGTCACTTGCTTTCTAGAAGACTTCATACACAACAACTCTTTCAAAAACATTTCACATGACACTGCATTGAAAGAAGGGGATCCATGAGTAGACATGATGACATGGTTGACAAATGAACCTAGACAGTTCATAGGATTGCAACCAACAGAAATAATGTAGAACCAGAGAAAATCCATTTCTTGGCACCAACTAGAAAACCTCTTCTATTTATTAATTAATTTTCTAGCAACAGAATTTGCTGCTTCCTGTAATATCTGCTGCACATCTTTCTATAATGGGTACCTTAAATGTTAAAGACCAGGCAAGTCAGTTATATTTGTTATGGTTAGGATGTAACAAACACCCTTGGTCTTATGTTAGAAGATCCATTCTTTGAGGAGCCTGCAATAATTGCCCCTGGTCTTATGAAGAGAAGGGAGAACCATTGTTGCCTGGGCCAGAAGGGAGACACCACAATGATCTTTGGAGAGTGCTTCTGAATCTTCCGAATTACATTGAATAATATTGGAAAGTGTGGAAAAGCAAACAGGAAAATTCCTGTCCAAGGAAAAGAAAAAGTATTCATCTTCCAGGCTTTCAGTGGTAGGGACATAGAGCAGAATTTTGCCAAATGACAGGTGACGGTGGATGCAAAAGCATGTATTTGAAGTGTCCCCCAAAGTAGGATCAAATCTTTGAAGACCCCTGATACCATTTTCATTACTAGGGGGTCTGTTCCTTGTCCTTTTCAGGTTGTCTAGTAGACAATTTTGCTCTGATGGCAAGATGCCTGTAGAGTTGGATTGTGCTGAAAATCTATATTCCAGGCTGCCATGGCTAGTCTACATTGAGGGAAAGAATTGAGAGGGTTAAGAACATACATAAGCGTTTTGGTCTGTCTTTTCTATTGTAAAGATTTCCACTTTTGTTCCCATAGATACTGCACCCAAAGCAAAGTCTGAGACATCTGTAGTGACTGGCTTTGTTAGAGCTGGAAGGGAGCAAAACATCTCCCTATTCACAAACTCCAAAAGTGGCAGTTGTAAAGTCAGAGGCTGTAGATGTTGAGACCATACAGATCTCAAGTACCAATGGATTTTTATCATGTGGAATCTAGTAAAAGGTATAATGAGAATCACAGATGCCACAGACCCAAAATCCTGAGTAACTCTTTATCTGAGGCAGTAGTCTAAGTGAAAAAACTCAAGAAAAGATCTAGAGAGAGATCTAATTTTTTCCTGCAAAAGAAAAAGATATTTGAACTGAGGTTTCGTAGAGACATGAGAATGAGTCAGACAAGACATCTGTACAGTCCCCTGGAATCTCAGCCTGTGTAGAACTTCCCTTATCTAAGTGAGAAATACGAGGCATCTGCAAAGAAAGGCAAATTGCCTAAATAAAGAATATGAACACCTTGCAGTCTGTAGGAGGCTATCACAGGAGGTAGGCATTTTATAAATACCCTTATTAACAGGGATAGATCAAAGGGTAATGCTGAGAAACTGATAATCTTAACCAGATACAGAAAACCTTTAAAAACGTCTGACGAATGTGATCCATCCATCCACAATCCCTTTTTCCTCATTTTCAATATGGGGTTAGGGTGTGACCAGTGACATTCATCTAGAGCCAAGGTTCAAATTGCTGGGTGGCTAGCTCTGCTGTAGTTCTTCTTCCATACCTCTCACACACTGCATACATGGACACACACTCACACCTATGACCAATTTAGAGTATCTAATCTACCTAATGCATGTCTTTGGAGTGAGGGAGGAAAACGGGGCACACAGAGAAAACCCTCATGAGGACATGCAGACTCCACACAGAAGGCACTCCACCAGAGAATCAAACCAGAGAACCTTATGCTTTCATGTGACAACACTATCCTCTGTGCCACTGAACGTAACAATATGCATTTTTTTTAATTTAAGTTTACCAGAAAACTCAAAAAGAAAATAAAGGATAACAAAATGAGACAGGATAACATTTAAGCTTGGCATCATAATTTTTATAAAGAAAACCTTGCTTCTAACACCACCCTTAAGGGAGACATTGCTCCATGACAGGAGGGAAAATGATAGTCAAGTCAAGCTAATGAGGGGGAATCCTTTGTTATAAAAAAAAAAAAAAAAAAAAGGAGGGAAGAGAATCTCATTGCCAAAAATAACCTAGATGGATTTATGGCTTGTCAGGGTGGGGATTAGTCTTTTGAGTAGTCATACAGCCGTACTTTAACTGTCCTAGTTCTGGGAGGTTATTCTAGGTTTTGGAAACTCTTTGCCACATCTTTTTAAATGTTTGCTTACCAGCAGTTTGTTGGATCAGTTTAATTTGACTTTAAAAAAGGTAGTCAGGAAGGCATTCCTTAGCCAACTTGGAGAAGGAAGGATGAAAACTGAGATATTTCATAATTTACAATAACTCCCTCATCACTCTTTACAATGATCTCTGCAGCAGATGATCCAAAACTAACTACAATCAATGGAGAATTCAAAATTTAATTTCTGACATACTCTGGGAAATGTTGACAATACAACCAGGCAAACCTCCTAACAGTTCCGGAGGCCTGAAAAGGTACGGGGAGAATCATGTACATTTCAAACAATGGGCAGCCACTTGAGACAGAAGCAACCAAGTTGAACAAAGCAGACTTCTCAGAAGAGGAAACAGATGCCAAAACATTCCTCATATTCTCACAAGATGCAGGCATAAACTTCAAAATATGAGCATGACAGATGAAAATTTTAAAGACAGGCTTTGCAGAAGAATATACTTTTTTTTCCAAAATCTATCAAAAGCCTTCTCATGCTTGTCAAAAGGAGAGGGACTAGTACTACCAGACTGTTTAGCAGCAGATGGATTCTCTAAAGCAATAGCTGCTAGATCTGATGTGGGATGACTGCACATAATTAAAAGCCTCAGGAACTATATACGGTGTTATCTGCTTTCTTGAAGGGCAGTAGGCTGGCTTTCAGGCAAGTTACAGGCTGTGACAAAAAAAACATCCTCGAAAGCAGAAAGAACTAGAGGAATATGAATCGGTTCTGGAAATTCCATTTGTAACAAATAATAATGCTACTCAGAAGCATCACCGTTTTTCCACTGGAACAACTAATTCATACTGGAAATAAAGTGAATCCTTCAAAGCAACTGAACAAAGCCACACTCTCCACAGACTCTGAATCAGACATATGTGGAGACAAAACATAATTCATCCCTTCACACTCACTTTGAGGTTCAATCTCTTGAATCTCTTCAGAAAATGGAGAATCAGTTTGCTTCTACCAGAAACATATGTGCAGGAAGGGTCAAGATGCTGAGCAAAGCCCTGAGCTAATCTCAATACATCACTCCTGTCTAGAGTAACTGAGATATGAGGAGACATAGGTCTATGTTTTTGTTTCTTTTAGACAGGAATTTCTGAAGAACCAGACCCACTTTTGCCATGGGCATAGCATTCTGGCTAGGCAGAGTGGCATTCTCTGCCCCTTTTCCTAGGACTGACAAGATTGTCTCTCCCTCACCCAGCAAGGCATTCCAACAGCTACAGAAGGCATGTCTAACTCCCAGTCCATAGTGGCTATGGGGACAACACCGTCAGGACCCAGGGGGAAAAAGAAAGGTTGACTTAGGATCCACCTTTGGCTACAGCAGAGTCACCCATCTGCGGCTAAGGCACTTTTGCAGCCTGCTGTGTCTGCAAAGGCTCTTTGGTAATTTACTTCTCTTTATGGCTGGAAGAAAGATCATCCATGGTTAAGACGAAAAAGATGCCTGAATCCTGATGAAGCCAGGCAGCAGTAGTTGGTAAAACAGATAAGTAGTAAAGTAACTTTTTCCCTATAAAAAACACAGCAAAAGCACTTTAAACATGTGCCAGCCACAAGAAGTAAATTAAATTAACTTTCTATGAAGAAAAAGTAATAAAGCAAGTTTTAACAACTTTTTACCATAAAAGTAAAAAAGTGATGTTCCCGTTTCAGAGTAATGAAAGTTCAAAGACAGTCATTAAATGCTTTTTCCCAGCTTTAAAACTAATATTTTAGGAAAAGTAGACTTTCTGTCATAAAACATAAAGTGGATTTTTTCCCTGAAGGAAACTTATCTGTCCAGCAAAGGAATAATGTTAGCTTCTTTTTGATATGAATTTCCATAGAAGCAGACGATCTCCTGTCAGGGACATCACCCCTTGGGAATAGGCTTCCTATTCAAGCTAGACAGAGACATTTCTTCCTCCTTCCTCTAAGACCAACCAAAATGATTCTCCCATGCCTGCCAAAGACACTCCAACAGCCATAACATGTCTAACCCCCCAGTCCATGGAGTCTGAAGGTTCTACACCAGAGGAAACCATGGCAGAAAACAAATGGTCTGAGGAACCAGAAATGATGACAGCAGAATCCCCCTTCTGCAGGTGAGGCAAATTTGTAGCATGGCAAATGGAAAAAGGTTGTCTGGAAATGTTCTTCTTGTGGCTGGAGGAAGGAACAGCTAAAGAACAGGTAAGTTGTTGCATGGTAAAGCTGAAAATTAAGCCTGAAGTCCAAGTAACACGGACAGCAACAGTTGGTAAAAGTTGCAAGTTTCCGACTCAGCACAGCTCCTCGTGGTCCTGCAGAGTGTTACAAGCAGCAGAGAGATGAAAAAGAGTGACTTTTACCAGATAATGTATTTTTTCTCTGCCTTTTCATTTGCGACTGCTTATTCTCAACGAAAAGCGAGTTTCTAACTGCTCTACTACCTTTAAAAAGCTTGTTATTGCATTTTTACTGTACCTGCACTTTAAAAGTTGTTTTTTGTGTTAATTTAACTGTTTAGGCTGCCCACTCAAGTGCGCTAGCCTGTGTAAAGCATTTACATTGTTTTCCTGTTAATTTCTGCTACTGTTTCTGCAAAAAAGAAAAAAAAATATCCTTGCTTCCCACCTTTTCTGAGCTAGAATAGTCCAGATTTCAGGTTTTGCTGAATTCTGGGCTTTGGTATAAGTTCCTGTGTTGCCCATACCCTTACTTGGATAGGAGGAAGCTTCTCTGTTCATCAATGAGAGTGGGGAGATTTGAGCAGCCTATCTGTCCCTGGAGGAATGGTCTCAGCCCAGAAACTAGTAGATTATTGACCGTTTTGTGCTAATTCCTAGCTCTTTCAAGTTCCCTGCCTTAAAACCCGCTTTTGTGCGGGTTGGCGCTTGTTTCCGACTCAGCACAGCTCCTCGTGGTCCTGCAGAGTGGTACAAGCAGCAGAGAGATGAAAAAGAGTGACTTTTACCAGATAAAGTATTTTTTCTCTGCCTTTTCATTAGTGACTGCTTATTCTCGCCGAAAAGCGAGTTTCTAACTGCTTTACTACCTTTAAAAAGCTTGTTATTCCATTTTTACTGTACCTGCACTTTAAAAGTTGTTTTTTGCATTAATTTAACTGTTTAGGCTGCCCACTCAAGTGTGCTAGCCTGTGTAAAGCATTTACATTGCTTTCCTGTAAATTTCTGCTACTGTTTCTGCAAAAAAAAAAAAAAATCCTTGTTTCCTGCCTTTTCTGAGCTAGAATAGTCCAGATTTCAGGTTTTGCTGAATTCTGGGCTTTGGTATAAGTTCCTGTGTTGCTCATATCCTTACTTGGATAGGAGGAAGCTTCTCTGTTCACCAGTGAGAGTGGGGAGCTTTGCGCAGCCTATCTGTCCCTGGAGGAGTGGTTGCAGCCCAGAAATTAGTAGATTATTGGCCATTTTGGGCTAATTCCTAGCTCTTTCAAGTTCCCTGCCTTAAAACCCGCTTTTGCGAGATTTTGCACATAGCGCAACATCGCGCAATGTAGCGCAGCATTGTTTTAACAGTTTTAAACTTTTCCTGGCTCCACAAAGTCTGCTCTTCAAATTTTCCCTTAGAACTACTTAAACTCGCAAGGAAAGCGCTCTACTTTCCTCTTACAGTCCAACACTTACTCTAACTTTTCAGTAAATCCTTTGAACTACTCAAACTCTTCAGGAAAGCTCTCTACTTTCCTCTTACAGTCCAGCACTTGCCCTAGCTTCACAGTAAACACAAATAAACGATAAGCACTTACCCCCTCGTACAAAACAGTAGTAATAGGCTCTGGATTTTCCCACAAACAAATATTTAAAACTCTCCAGGCATGTCCATAGCGCAGTTTCAGTCATACTCTCCAGTCCAGCTGGTGAACCTGGGAATCCTGAGGCAATGTTACAATTACCTCATGTACACAGACAACTCCCCCTCCTCCTACCATCAACCTCTAATGTATGCAAGAGATGCAACTATACAGCCAACTAGAGGCTAAGCTCTCTCAACCCAAGACTGGTGCCGCCAGTCAGGAGGAGAAGGTAAACACACGCACCTCAAAACCAGTCACACATAGACTAATCACACCTGAAAACATGACACATAAACCCACAAAGACATACTCGGAGGCTCTAAATAAAAACTTGCCAAAACAACAGAGCCCTCATAAGTAGACACACAAGCACTCACTACACAACATTAACCATACACATACCACACATAGACAGTGTGCGACACAGTCACAGCTCTTAAGGCGAAATGACACCCCTAATGCACTAGTAATAGGTGACTCTGTTGTCAGGCACACTGACGTCCCAGTCACCAGACTGAACAAAGAGAAGGTCACTGTAAGTTGTCTGTTGGGTGCCAGGATCCACCACATAACTCAAGCACTCAGGTCACTACATAGCAAGTACAAATATGACTCTGTCATTGTTCATGCTGGTGTGAATGACTTAAGACATGCCTCCCTGGACTACATGAAAAGAGACACAGAGGAGCTCTCTGATCATGTAGCCCAGGCTGGTATGACCCTGACCCTGAGTAGCATCCTGCCCTCACCTAGAATGATGCCACAGTATAGAGACAAAATGATTGACTTCAACAATTGGCTAAGCTACTGGTGTCATTTAAAGGGGATCCAGTGTCTGTCAGCCTGGGATGACATGTTAGACAAGCCACGTTGCTTCACCAGGGATGGCTTGTACCTGTCACCCCTGGGCTTTCGAATACTGGCCAAGGCTCTTGCCACCCCCATAGTGCCTTTTTTAGGCAAGGCTCAAAAGACAAACCCACCTCCTTAGACAATACAAAGAATAAAAAACTAAGGGTAATGCTACTCAACGTCAGAAGTCTAAACCTAAAGATGCACTCACTCGAGGCACTCCTCAGTATGGAGCAAATCGATATCTGTGCAGTGACAGAAACCTGGTTCAAGGCTCCTGAGAGCACCCCAGCATTACCAGGGTTCAACTCATATCATACTTTTCGGCCACAAAACTCAGACAAAAGCACCAAGGGAGGGGTTGCATCCATCTTCATCAAGGACACCCACATCTCCAGATTAGCGGCATTGTATGAAACATTGGAAACAATTCATGTGCAACTAATAGTGGGCAAAACTGCCTTCTAAGTCATAGCCTGCTATAGATCACCCTCTCTGTCTCAGGACCCACACGCGGCCTTCCTGAGAACACTTGAGAATATGAAGATCCTACCAAACACCATAATATTGAGGGACTTCAACTACCCAAACATCGACTGGGTAAACTACTCGAGTCCAAACTCATTTGCCCAATGGTTTCTAGAATTTATCAACTCAAATGCCATGGAACAACTAGTCACTGTTCCTACAAGAGGGGAAAATACATTAGACCTAGTCATTACAAACATAAGGGATGAATGTTCCACACCAGATGTAAATCCCTCGTTGGTGAGATTGGACCAGAAACTGATCAAAATGGACATCCACATCCCAACCCCACCCCCAGCCAAGGAAACCACAGTGAAAAACTTCTCAAAAACAAACTTCACTCTTCTCAAGACAGAAGTAGGAAGCTTCAAAGCTCCTAAGAAATTGGAAAATGTTACCCAAACCGCAAAATCCTATATGAACGCACTCTATATGCATCTACAGGAATGCATGGATCGTGCCATCCCAAGTAAAACCAAGGCTCACTCCTCCAAAAATAGGAGACCAGTCTGGTGGGCCCCAACCATAAACAAGCTATACAAGAAAAGGAGATGACTACTACATGACAGGGCCAAAACCCTAAAATGGAAGGCATCCCTGATCAGTATTAGTAAGAAACTTCGCTCCACCATAAAAGCCTCAAAGGCAAACTTCGAAAGAAAATTGCCAAAGACTCCAAAGATAATCACAAGGCATTCTTCAGTTACATCAGGAACCTGGGAGGAAACACCCAGATCTGCTCAGAGCTAGTACAAAACAGCACAAAATACATGGAACCGACTGACATTGCCAACATTCTGGCTGACAGGTTCAGTGCAAACTTTAACCCCCCTTCCCCCCAAAAGGGCCTGTGTCTATCGTGGATGAATATAGTCCCCCACATATCTCAGACACACAGGTAAAAGCAGCCCTCTCCAAAGCTAAAAACACAGCGTCTATGGGACCGGACGGAATACCGGGCTGCGTCCTGCACGAGCTCCAGGAAGAACTAATCCCCCACTTAAATTCACTATTCCAACTCAGCCTTAGAACAGGTTATGTACCCAAAGAATGGCATACAGCAACAGTGATCCCTCTCCACAAGGGTGGCCCCACAACGGATCCTGGGAACTATCGCCCCATAAGTCTGACTAGCCTAATTTACAAGGCTATGGAGCGTATCATTATGGATCTCATAAAAAATGATATCGGGAACCTCCAGACACTGGACCCTACCCAGTTCAGTTTTGTTAAAGGCAGATCCTGCCTCCTAAACCTGGTTGACTTTTTTGAAACTGTCACCAAAGCCATAGATGAGGGAAAGGCAGTCCACACTGCCTATCTGGACCTCGCGAAGGCTTTCGACACAATACCTCACTCTGGAATCATAAACAAACTAACCAGCTTAAACATCAACCCATATGTCACAAGATGGGTTGCAAACTGGCTTACGGATAGCATGCACGTGGTCAGGGTTGGAAGTGTCATGTCCGACTCTAAACCTGTTACAAGTGGAGTCCCACAGGGCTTAGTTCTGGGGTCCCTCTTGTTCGGTATATACTTCTCTGAAGTACTGGCCAGCACAAAAGGACTGTGGCTTACCAAGTTCGCCGATGATTGCAGACTGGGAGCCATAATAGACTCCCCAGCCGACACAAGCATCCTCCAAAAGGGTCTTACAGAGACAGATGCCTGGTGTCAAAGCCATGGCCTCAAACTTAACGCCAAAAAATGCATAGTCATCCCCTTTGGGAAAAACAAGGTGCCCACTGATTACCACATAGGAGGTAACCCACTAAGTACAGAAGAAGTAATTAGGGATCTAGGGATCCAGGTTGATAGTAAACTCTCCTTTGACAATCACATTGCCAAAATAGTCGGAAAATCCTTCTATATTGCCCATCTTATAACTAAAGGGTTCTCGTCTAGATCTAGAGAGGTATTTGTGCCCCTATACTCATCAGACCCATAATTGAGTACAATGCCCCATTTGGGATGTACCTTACCCAGCACCTGCAGCAGCTGTAGAGACCCCAAAAGCTCCTTACCAAAAGGATCATGGGCCTCAAAAAGTTGCCCTATGCAACTAGGCTAAAGAAACTACAGCTCTACTCAGTTGCTTACCACCTGCTCAGAGGCGACCTCTGCCTGACTTACAAGGCCATGTCCAACCCAGAATTAATGGAAATGCTCCACCTTAACAAAAACTAATCCATTAGAGCCACACGCTCCTCGGACTTAAACCTCAGCACAGCAATAAATAGGACATGCTGGAGGGATAGATTCATATCCCAAAGGCTTCCCACACTCTGGAATAGAATCCCAATTCACGTAAGACAAAGCCCCTCGCTGTCCCTCTTCAAGAGAAATCTTGATGAGTGGATGGGAAACCGTAAGTTTGCACCTGGGATCACTCCAGTGGTGTTACTGGACAGAGGCTCTAGAAGTTAAATTATAAGGGTGGAGAGAGCCAAACACATTTTCGACTAGGCTTATAAATGCCCTAGGGCAGATAGCCTAGTACAAACCTATGAAACCTACGAACTTATAAAAAAGTAGTGTTTTCAGCTTAAAACACAGCAAAAAGCACAACATTCCCTTATCCAGCCAACAAAAGTCATTTAATAAAACTTTTCAGAAAAAAAAAACCAAGTACATTTTAATAAGTTTTAACACAAAGGTAATAAACAGTACCACATAATTTTAACTGAAGCATCATGTCAAAGTCAAAAGACAGTCCAATAAACATCAATTTACTAGCATAAAATGACTTATTTCACAGAAGAAAAGTTAGGTTTCTGTCATGAAATTAAAATTTGGAGGTCCCCCCCTCAAAGGGAACTTATCTGCCCAGCAATGGAGAAACGCTAGCTGATTTACCATCCTCTAAAGCTCAGAGGAGCACTCTTCAGTAGCAGGAAAGCTCTGAAGTGCTTAGTGATCAAACCATTGATTTTCTGCAGCACTTCAATCTGTCAGTGTTATATTCTGTGTAGGATATAACCCATACAACTAAATACAGCATCAACAGAGCTATATGAACACTTCAAATGGTGTTTGGCTATTTGCAAAACATAAGCTATTAAATAATTCAGAGTTTAGAGATGCTTTAATCTCTGAAGAAGGGAGGTTAACTTTCTCATATTTTCAAAGCAAGCAGAAATTTTGACACAAGCCTGATATTTCAGAATTCTGAAGGATAAATTAGAAGAAAAATATATACTTTCTTCCCAACTGTATCAAAAGCTTTCCATTCTTTGTCAGAAGGAATATGGTTAGCATTCAGGAGTAGTTTGACAATAGATGGGTTGCCAAAGAAATAAGAGCAGTGTCCGATTTGAGATTTGAATAAAGGTACTTGTGAGTCTGCAGAACCTTATATAATCTCTCAGACTTTTTAGGGGCAGGAGGTTGACTGTCAGGCATACTGCAGGCTGTCAAGAAAACAATCTAAGGCTTGTAAGACAGGAGAAACAGCTGCTGGGAGACGGAAATCCAGCTGAAATTTTTTTTTTTTTTTGGTGGGATACTGGAATGTCATTATATTGCCACTGAAAAAAGTTATTCGTTCTGGCAATTGTTTCAGAAAAAGATCTTTGTGGGGAGAATCTGAAGATAAACATCCCTCAGAATATGATTCCCCTTCCAGTAGCTTAGGTACTTAGAAATACAATCCCAATCTTACCCCAGTTTCAGAATCAGTATCTGACTGAGATAAAATATTTTTCTTTTAAAATTTATTCAGGAATCAGAATTTAGAGTTAAAGGCTTGTAATAAGCCCTTAGCAAAACCCAGATAATCTTCTTTGTCCATACTATGTGAAGCAGAATAAATACATCCCACGTTTTGTTTTCTTTTTCTTGGAGACCCCCCTAGAAAAAGACTGACAAAAATATGGGGCTCTTATCCAGGAGTCAGGCTCCTTAGGCCAGCTTCTCAGTAAAGCATTGTCCATCCCCTCCTCAAAAACTGACAAGAGTGCCCCCCCCCCCCTTGGCACAGAGGCCAGTCCATCAACCACAGAAGATGTACTTTGCCCCTAATCCTTAGTTGCTGTAGGTGCAACACCAGGGGGATGGTGGAAAAAGATGAGTGGTCTGAGGACCGAAGTCCAACTACAGCAGAGTCACACATCAACAGCTTGGGCATTAAAGGAGAAAAAATTCCCTAGTAACTTTCTTCTTCTTCTTATGTATGGGGAGAAGGAAGAACCATATGTATGGCTAAAAAGAAGCATTGAAGATAGCTAGTAGAACATGAAGGAGTTCGTAAAGCTTACCAGAAGAAAAAAGTTTTTTTTGAGATAAGAAAATCACTGACAGTCCCCCAAAAGTGACAAGTCATGCTCCTAATACCCAATACTGTACAACTGTAAAAAAATAAACCATATCTTCCTAGTTAAAATACATAGCTTCAAAGAAACATTGCTAGTTTTCCTCAGAAAATTAAAGCAGTGGAAGTTATACCCTGCAGGAACTTATCTGTCCCAAGATGAAGGATCATTAGCCAGCAGCCAGTACTATGAAGCCTACAGAACTAATGCATTTTGGCAGCAAGAAAACTCTGCAGATTTTGGCACTAACTGCCTCTTTGTATAAAGCTCTTATACTTTGAAAACCTGGTCAGTTTGTCATATCCATGGGAAGATATAACCTTAATAGCTTAGGCTACTGTGACAGTGATATAATGCTGAACATCTTAAAATCTTACTTATATATATATATATATATATATACTCTGCAACTTCAAAGGCAATACATAACAATATGCCAAACTAATTGTAAATGGGGACAGTTATACTTTGCAAAAGGAAATATCAAATTTACTGGCTGATACATTTAGCTCCAATTTTTCACTCCACTGTTACCACCATACCACTCAAGAAATATCTCCATCTATTACTTTCCCAACTCTTACTAGAAGCAGGTCCTGAAAGCACTCTCTGAGGCCAAAAGCACTGCATCGATCGGACCTGATAATATTCCAGGATGCCTCCTTAATAGCATGAAGTATTGTCTATCAGGCCTACTAGAATCACTATTTAACCAGTTTCCAAACCCACCTTGTGCAGAACAAATGGAGGACAGCAACTGTTATACCTCTGCAAAACAGTGGACCATCTACAGACCCAGAAACTATTGACCCACAAGCCTGATTAGCCTCATATGTAAAGTCGTAGAAAGAATAATGATGGATTTGATAAATTATGAGATAGGAAACATTAGGACACTGATTCCATTGCAGTTTGGTTTCATCAAAGGCAGGTCATGACTACTCAATCTGGCGAACTTCTTTGAGAAAGTCACTAAAGCAATGGATGGGGGCAAAGTGGTACAAATTACCTACCTTGAACTGACCAAAGCATTTGACACAATATCTCCACTCAGGTATTGTAGGCAAACTCATTCAATTACGTATAAATGCTTATGTTACCCACTGGCTAACTAATTGGCTCACAGACATGACTCAGGAAGACAGGATAAGGGAGTCTGCCTCCACAAAAAGGCTGGCCACTAGCAGAGACTCTCGGGGCTCTGTGCTGGGGCCACTCCTTTTAGCATATACTTATCTGAAGTCAAGGCTAGCGTCAAAGGCCTCTAAGATTGCAAATGATTGCAACCTAGGTGCAGTCATTGAATCCTCCCAAGACACAAATATCCTCAAAGGAGGTCTGACACTGACTAATAATTGGTGCCAAACTCAGAGCCAAGAAGTGCATATTAATTTTTCTGGGAAAGATGACCACCACACAAATTACCACACTGATACTACACCATACATGTAGACACTGACTTGGGTTTTCATCATCATATATTTACTGTGGTAAGGAAGTCTTTCTATGTTGTGTAACTTAGAAGCAAAGGTATTGCATCTAGGTCCAAAGATGTCACTGTTCTGTTGTACTCAGCTCTCATTAAACCAGCCACTGAATACAATGACCCCTTAAGTATGTATCTGACCAGGAATATGCAACAACTGGAGTGTCCATTGAGGTTCTTCACAAAAAGAATACATAATGTACCTAACATGTCCTATGCAGACTGCCTCAAAGTCTTATCTTTATACATGGTCTCTAAAAGGTTGCTGAGAGGCATCATTCTGTGTTTGGCCTATAAAGCATCCTCTGATTCAGCCTTAATGGACCTGTTGCACATCCAAAAAATAAACAGCATCAGAAACACCTGATCTAGGGACCAAAACCTCATCTGTAACATAAATAAGACATACTGGAGGGACAGGTATGTGTCTAAGAGACTGAACCTTCTCTGGAACAGGCTTCTCATTGAAGTGAAGCACAGTTCTTCCCTGCAACTATTCAAGTGCCTCTTGGATCAGTGGATGGGAAATCATAAATTTAACCATGGTCTGGCTCCTATGTTTTTATTACAGAAAGGTTTCTTGTAAATACTTGACCACCCATGCCTTAGTTATATATACCCCTTACAAAAGCCTATGAGCCCAAAACCTGGCTAATATTTTTGGGTAGCATGGCTAGGCTTAAAAAAGCCAACTAGGGTCATTAGCCTAGTAATCCCCTATGATCCTTTGATGACTGTTCAGTTATCATAAATTATGGTTCCACCTTCTCTAATTCCACTGCCTTTACTTATTGTGTACACCGAGGTTCAGTCCTAGGCCCAACTTTATATCCCAACTTCATCAAAAACCTCCCTACTGATCTCCCCATATTAAAAGCATGTTTTATTCTGGTGGTCTTAGTCTGCTCAAAGGCAAAGAAAGTAATTATGTCTAGCGCTTCATGCAGGACCACCTTAACAGCCTTTGTGACTGTTTGCAAATCAGAAAGTTAATTTTAAATTCTATCAAAACTCAGACCATGAATTTTGACACCATGAAAAGATTATCTGTGAACTCATTCACCTTACTGACTTAAGGTGAAACGCAGTCTCACAAACCAACTCCTATAAATATTCAGGCTTAACCTTATACCCTTCCCTATTCTTTTCCTACACACAGACATAATAGTCTAAAAGACCTCTCTAAACTTCAACAATCCTTAAATAAAAATTACCTAAAATCTGCTTCTAGGCATGCTGCTGCAAAATTCTTACTGATGCCCAAAATCGAATGTACATTCCCAATTACTTCCCTCTGTGACTCTCCTAATACTTCTAACTTATAAAAAGGGCAAAAGAAAATATGCCAGCTCATTCACTGCTCAATAAACACGCATACCTCTCTTCTGGCTTTAATATAAACATATTACCACATTTGGAATATCACTGTATTATGCTTAAAAAAAAGGCAAAATGGTTGCCTACCCCTGCCTGATCCTCACTCTTATAACATACTTTGACTAACAAAATCCTATATGAACACTTTCATCCTTTTCAGAAAAGTAAATTACAATTCAAGAAAATTAAGCAATACCTACTCAATTACTCAGTCAAGACAGCAATGCCATCTCCTTATTTAGACCCCTCTTCAACAGTATTCATAGAGAGAGAATTTAGTAAAACTGTTCACCCAAACTGGAACCACCTACCATAAAATATTAGTCAAAAAACTTTTAGAAAATAAAAGTTGTAAGAACCAAACTTATTGAGATTCAACTCAATCTAAATAAATCCAACTATCAGATTGTAGCGCATTACAGTACCGCTTTGATGACCCCCCCCCCCAAGAACCATATCCAGTTTTTAAATACATTGGATGAACTTAATATACACAAAAACTCCATCATCCTGGGAGACTTTCATTACCTGAAGATAAACTGATACATATATACCTCAAATGGAGGCTACTCCTCAAAATTCTTTTTAGGTTCATAGGGAAGTACCAGACTAGCTGCCCTTGCAGTCCCATTTTAAGCCTAGCCAGTTTCCATTTTTGTGCTCAAAATAACCTATCCCATTTGGTTATAGACTGACCTTAACCATCCCATGGTCGCTAATTAAATATTAGCGCTGATGAGAATAATTGGGATCATACCAAAGATAATTTGAGGGGGACCCACACATGGGGTAAAGCATTTAGAAGCTGTCTGTGTCCATTACTACTACAAGGGAGTACTCCTGGAATAAATCTTCTGTTTCCCATAGATAGAGCCAAGTTGTACTTGCATATGGACAGGGTTGAACTTTGCTTTATGTGGATAGGGAGCATGTTGAACAGCAGCGGTATCCTCTGTGAGATATAACTGGCCCTCAAAACTATTCTGTTGATACTGCATAAGTGGTTTAGATGCCTAGACTGAGTATTTCTGATGCCATTTGACTTGCCGATGTGCAGTAAATCCATCAGTAATGGGTTGGAGGATGTCTTGTATACCATACACAAGTCAACTCTTAGCAGTCTGTTGGATAGAGTATAGTGACAGGGCTCTGCATAGGTCCATGTAAGACATATTGTTTAGGCCTTGCATCCTTTTAGTAAGATATCTCTGTAGGCATTCCAATTGCTGCATGTGTCTGGCCAGATACATGCCAAAAGTGGCATTATATTCAATAACTAGCCTAATAAGGGTTGAGTAAAGGGGAACACAATGACATCCCTAAATCTAGACATAATCTCTTTGTTTATATGCTGTGTAATAAAGGACTTTCTTACAACAATGGACACATGTTGGTCAGAATCTTCCAAAACATGACCTGCAATCCTCTGACAACCATTGTTTTCCTATTTATAAACCTCAAAGATCAATTGGACTAAGTCTGTATATAAGCTGTGTAGCCAAAACATGGAACAACATCACTACATCCATTAGGACAATACTCACCTCTTTACCTTTAAGTCTCTCTTAAGACAGTATCTCTACAACTCTTGTCTCTGTTCTTCTTCTACATTAACCTATTTTTTTTTTAACTCAGCATTCTCATATCTCAAAACTTTATTTATGTACAGCTTCTTTCCGCTCAATACCCTTGTCCCTCTTCTTTTAGCCATCTGCTTTCCCAAAATTCTTATCTGTTTTCCCATATTTCTTTTACATGTTCTACTTTAAACTTTTTTCTACATACCTCTATCATTCAACTTGCTCTATCTATGAATATCATTGGAAATTTCAACTTACTCAGAATTACATGTAGTAGTGTACAAATTTTAGACATGCTCATTTGCCTTATATTTATACTATATCTCTCTATTATTCTATGTACCAATGTATGAAATATAATATTTTATTAATCTCTGTACTATGTAATATTGCAAGCTTTTCTCCATGGGTCTCCACTGAAAACCGGCACTGGTACTCAGACATTTTTGGTAAACAAATTTCAAATTATATACAATACATTCACATTCACACACACACACACACACACACACACACACACACACACACACACACACACACACACACACACACTCGCTCACATGCGCATACTATAACAGAATCTTTTGTATGCATTCCTACATGTTTACAGTAGCAAAATTTGCCATGTTGTTTGCAGCTTGACAAAATGCAATATTTAATAGCAGGAATGTATCAACCCATTAAAGAACAGCCTTTAACCTACCTCTTGCAATTCATCCCTACTGCAAATTCGACTGGTAAACAGTAACCAAGGGCAACACCATTACAGTATTTTCACAGAATACACAACCAAATTCTGCAGTTTATAACAATATATTAATATGAGAATGGGTCCATGAAACTTGGAACAAATACGGAAAGACATAAGCAAGTTCTCAGCTACAGTATAAAAACAAGACAGGGAACTTCACACACCCTAAGCAAATGCACTAATTATTACCAGTTATTATTATTTTATTTTTTAAGGTAGAAAGCAATATTTTATTGAAAGACTTGTATAAAGAATCAGAAAAAAACACTGAAAGGGAATACGACTAAATAAACATGATTTCTTTGGGAAATCACTGATTTATTGTGTTCTAGTTAACGCTGATTATAGTTAATTCAGTTAGGTAGTAACTAGGGCTACGACAAGGCAGCTTTAAAAATAATAACATGTCACAACATTTCAACTTTGGTATACTACAACCTACAGAAAGAAAGAGGCCCAAACTTGGCACCTCACTCACACTGTCAGTCTTCAGTTCCCCAAACACCACTTGCTTAGTTTTGGAAGGAATCACACAACTGTTGTGAATTAGTACTGTTTATAATATTTCAAAATACTTAAAACATGTACACTTGATTTCATAAACAAGAATTCCCTGGATGAAATAGTCAAAGAGCCCACTAGTAGAAAAACGTCATCACACAACTGTTGTGAATTAATACTGTTTATAATATTTCAAAACACTTAAAACATGTACACTTGATTTCATAAACAAGAATTCCCTGTATGAAATAGTCAAAGAGCCCACTAGTAGAAAAATGTTCTTTATCTGGTCATTACAAATGTGGCAGCTACATATATGATCCCATGGATATGCTCTTCTACAGTCAAGTCTGACCACAAACCGGTAACCTTCATGTTCTAAATCCTTAAACCAGATGAGGCAAAGATCATAGCATTCAAAGACTTCAGATGTACAAACTTTCTAGATCTCTATGATGAACTCTCTAACTTCAAATATAACTAACTGTATTCTTCAAACTGTATAAACTGCTAGTAGTTATGCAAATAAATTCTACGCTCACCTAGAAAACAATATAAACCAGTCATTCTGCACCAAAACAAAGCAATAAAGTAAAGGAAAGAACAAACCACATGTATAAATATGCAATACAATAATAGAAAAAAATTATTAGAATATATAGCAAAACTAAAGACCCACAAATCAAGGTTAACATCAAAAGGTTATCCAAAGTACTGAAAAACGCCATCAGTAAAACTAAGGTTCCTATGAACTTAGGCTGGTACTGGAAGCTGAGGATAAGGATAATTACAAATCGTTCTTTATTTACATCAGGACATTATGAAATAACACCTGATATTGCACCACCTACGCTGATCCAGTGGTTATTGCAAATAAACTGGCAAACAAATTCAGTGATAACTTCATCCCAGAGACATCTATACCAAGCCCACATACACCCTAGTATCTAAACCCCTATTATCAAAAAACACTTATTAAAAATACTTAACAAAACAAAACTACATTCGCTATAGCTCTTGATAACATACCAGGCTGCCTGCTGAACAGCATTAAATATGCACTGGTGGACCCACTCCTACATCCATTCAACCTGAGCTTAACCACTGGCTTTGTCCGCAAGGTTTGGCACATAGCAGTTGTGATGTCTCTTCACAAGGACAGTTGCACCACAAACCCTGTGAATAAACCATTTAGCCTGATAAGCCTCATCTGCAACGCCATAGAACAAGCCATAATAGACCTAATAAACTATGAAAAAAAAAATCTGATATGATATGACCACCAGCACCTTGGCTTTTTAAGGGTAGATCCTGCTTAATGAATCTGTTAAATTATTTTGAGAGGTAAAGCAAGCCATGGAGGGTGGCCACTCTGCCCATCCAGCATACCTTAACTTCAGGAAACCATTTGATACTATACCAAATGGCAACATTATAAAAAAGCTAAATTCACTCCAGATTGATCCCTATATATTGAAATACATAGCTGTGGGAAAGAGCTCACACTGTGGGTGTGGCCTCAGAGAACATGAATGTAAACAGTAGAGTATCAGAGGGTCCTATGATAGAACCTTTGCTATTGGGCATATAGTTCTCTGACCTCAAATCAAAAATCAGGAACTCTAGTTGACTAAGTCTGTTGGCAGTTGTAAACTGGTTGTTATACTTGAATCCCCTTCTCATATGCAGAAGCTATAAGTAAACTTGTACATGCTAGTAGCTTATGTACTGACAACACTCCAAAATGAAGATGTTGAGAGACCTTAGAACATGGGTAGATAACTCCCTCTCCTTTGACAACCATGCTGCAACACTGGTCAGAAAATTATTTTGTTTGGCAAAGCTGATCACAAAAGGTATTTGCTCCAAGCCCAAAGAAGCCTTGACCCCTCAATGTTCCACACAGTTCAGGACCATCATAGAATACAATAACCCTTTTGGGATGTATCTCACTAAATATATCAAGCAGTTAGAGAGACCCCAAAAGATCATAGGACTAAAGGGGCTGAGCAGTGAGGCTGGAGACCTTTCCCTGTATTTGGTGTCCAACATATTATTTAGGGCCAAACAGACTTGCCTTCCAGGCTATTATGGATCTGACAGCCGAAGACCTCTTATTTCTTCACAAATCAAACAGTCCTGCAAACTCCAGAACCAGAGATCTGAACTTACTTCAGCAAAGAAACAAACAAGGTGGAGACACAGATTAACATGCAAAAACTACCTGTTTTCTGAAGCAAACTTTCTCTAACGTTCATGCAATGTGATACACTACCTTCCTTTAAGAAGGAATTGGACAACTGGATGAGTATTCATAAATTCACCCCAGGTATGACTGCTGTATTGTTCCTTGAAAGGGAGACAAGGTCTAAGGATGGGTGCTGGCAAGGCATAAATGTCCACATGGCCCAGCTACTTTGTAATTCTATGATTACAAGAAAACTATAAATTATACTGTATGATAGATAATGGCTAGTAATTCAAGACACTCATACCGCTAAGTGTAATAAAGAACACAATTTTAACTATGTAAATTGTCTCTGTCTCTCTCTCTCTCTGTCTCTCCCTATCCAAGTGAATGCTAACAGTTTTATTATACTACTTTACAAAAACGCTTATTCAACTGAGTGTGATTACTTTGCCTCCTTCAGTTCTTCCAACAATGTTTACCTTTTCTTCAGTAAATAGTTGCATCAAGACTATATAATGTTTTTATTTGTTTTACTACATATGATCTATTATGTTGCATGCAGTTTTACTGTAATTTAGAATATATGTCAAAATGTAAATGGTTTATATTTCCATTATATATTTTGTGCTCATGCACTGAGGATGCAGCTGGAAATGGTCCAAGGGCCAGCCCACATACCCAGTTAACAAACATAAATAAAATAAAATAAAATAAAGACCCTGTCTTTCGCCAATACTCTTCCAGTCATTCAAGGATTTACTTTGATTTTCGCTACTGTTCTCTGCAAACTACTACAGCTTGGCACTTTCTCCCCTTCCCAGTCTGCAAAATGGCAATAAACTTTAGTCAATACTCATTTAAGAATAGTCTCTTAGACTCCTTAAACTGTTTGGAGCTATTTGTTTCCCTGTAGTTAACCACTGGCTGCCATTAGTGCCTCTTCCATGTCCACTGTGCCTACTGTCATTTTATTCCAAGCATAAGTAATGTTTCACAACAATTCTCATGCATGGCAGACTTCTTTTTCTTGCACATGGCTACCTTTACATTAATTTCAGATTTTATAGTTATACACAGGTAAATTATCAACAATTAGGTAGCCAGATAGGGATGACTGCAATTAGGGGTACAGAGAACAGAAAAGAGGGTGCCGGAAATTATTAGAGGAAGGTGACAAAGGAATCAAGTTATTGGGAACAAATAATTAAAGAAGGAAAAGTAATAGAATTGGAAGAGGCCAAGAAGACATTTAGATTTTAGGCTAGTGATTGTATTCCCTATTAGGGATTGGTATCAGAGTATAGACAAAGAGAAAGGGATAGAGGAATACTCCATGAAAGACATGGACTGACTGAGTTTTTAACTGAATCTAGAAAAGAAGCTGCTGTTAAAAAATGGATAATTAGTAGGGCATATAAAATACTGCACTATAACTATAGGAATTAATCAGAAGAGGTAATAAAAGATTGGGAAGAGAGATTATATATGCAATTCACACAGAAACAATAGGAGGATATATGTGCAGCTCCCAAATAGGTAAAGTCGAGAAGATTTAGGATTTTTGCCTAGAATTGTTTGAATAAATACTTTGATACTCTAAGCAGACTCCAAAGAATTTTCAAATGTTGGAGGTGTGATGGGGAAGTAAGAGGTAAATGGGAACATATGTTTTTAGAGTGTAATGAGTTGGCAGACTGTAAAATTCCCTACAGAGAATACTGGTGAGCAAGTTAATGTAACTAAGGATATTATTTTTAGAGCTGGGATACAAGATCTGAATTGCCTAACCATAGTAAGGCCTTGTTAAGTTTAATTCTGGTGGCTGCTAAAAAAGCATTTACTAGAAAAGGAAATCAAAATCTAAACCAATTATACTTGAAGTAGCAAATATTATAAAAGAACAGGAATTGGGATATTTAGAAAAGGGTAGGAGTAAATTACATAGCAAAAATCCAAACTGTGGTAACAATACACGCAGAAAAAATGTTTTGATGTTTTGGAAGAGGAATGAGGTTTAAGAAACGGCAGGAACTGAATACTTGCATATCATGGATATGCAATTTCATAACTTCTCAGAAGCCAGCTTGGTGGATATGGGCATCTTGAGAAAATGTAGCAATTATTTCATGTTTAATGACAACTACTTAATCCTTAAAGAATCAGATACAGTATGTGAGAGGTGTAATTACACAATGACACAGGAGGCTAAACTCCTGCATACACGTCAACATCAGGTTGTTGAAACCACTCACACAGAACCCACCTCACATAACACAACACACACACAGACTAAAATACTCTGAGAAACTTAAAAGCAATCTTTCTAAACAACAAAGCTCACCTAGACCACCAACTGTCAAAGCTATGCCTTAGCAAGCCCAAAGGTACTCAGATAAAACTATACCTAACACTACACTTATTGTCACTGTAAGATGAGCCCCAAATACTAAGCCCCTAAGGCAAGAAAACACACTTCCCAGAAGTCTCATCACAGGGGACTCCATTGTAAGATATACTGATGCCCCTCTAACCAGGCTGAACAAGGAGAAGATCACTGTTAGTTGCTTATCTGGAGCCAAGAACCACCAAATCACTCATGCACTCAAGTCATTACATCACAGGCACCAGTATGATTCCATCATTGTTCATGTAGGTGTAAATGACCTGAGATATACCTCCCTGGACTATATGAAGAGAGAATTTATGGAGCCTTCAGACTCTTTTTCTCAGGCTGATATGAGTCTGGCACTGAGCAGCATATTACCATCACAGAGGATGATGCCACAATATGAGCAAAAATGGCTGGCTGTCTTTCTGGTATCATTCTAAGGGGATTCAATAATTGCCAGCTTTGAAGGAGATGGTCAAAAGACAACATTGCTTTGCCAAGGATAGTTCACACCTTTCCCTTCTAGGCTTTCAAATACTGGCTAAGGCTTTATTTGCCCCCATAGTGCCTTTTTTAGGCAATGCCAACTTGAGAAACCCACCAACAGCAAAATCAACTCAATAGAACCGCAAGATATTACTGTTAAATGCCAGGAACCTAAATAAAAATCTATACTCCCTCCAAGCCCTCCTCACACTCAAGAATATACACATCTGTGCAGTTATTGAGACATGGTTTGAAGTGGCAGAGAGTACACTGGCAGTGCAAGGTTTCAGTGCCTTCCACACTTTCAGTCACAAAGACAAGGGCTAAAGGTGGAGGTGTCTCAATATACATCAGTAACAAGCATACCTCTAAGGTGGTCAAGCAGGATGATGTGTTGGAGTTCCTCTATGTGCAGATCACCATAGACAAAATCCCCTACCATATCCTAGTCTTCATGTCTCAAGAAACTCACAATGCATACTTGGACTTACCGGAGACACTTACCGTCCAACCTAACACCCTACTCATGGGAGACTTTAATTACCCTTCTATAGATTGGGAATTCTACACTGCCTCAAATCTATCCTAGACTTTGTAAATAGAAACAACTTTTACCCAAATAGTGAATATGTCCACTAGAGGCTCCAACACACCAGACCCCATGCTGAAAAATATGGGAAAACACTGCACCCTCTCAATGTCTCGTCTTCCCTGGTAAGGTACTACCACTATTCTGTCTCCTTTGAAATAAAAATCAACTCTGTAATCCCATTAAAACCAATAACAGTTAGGAACTAATCCAAGGCAAATTACCTGTTATTAAGCGATGGTCTGTCCCAATTAAATGCCCCTGCAAACCCTAAGAACACACCAGCCTATGCTGAATTAATATCAAAAACTCTGTACACCCATGTCAATGGCTGCTGTACCTACCAGAAGTAAGCCCAGAACTAGGGCCAGAAGCAAATCAAACTGGTGGGATCTCAAAATAAACAGGATATACAACAAAAGGGGAAAACATTATGGCAAAAATCAGAAGGGTAATTCCCATAAAGTAAATAGGCAACTAAGAGGGCTAATTGGGTCAAGCAAAGCCAATTTTGAGGTTAAGGTATCCTCCTGGGTGAAAGATAACCATAAGGCCTTCTATAGTTATGTCAGAGACCTCAAAGGCAACACACAGCAATGTGCTGAACTGGTGGTTAATGGTGCCACATTCACCAAGCCTGTTGATACAGCAAACATGTTAGTGGACAAATTCAGTTCCAGCTTTACCCCCCTCTCATCTCCAACCACCCCCCAAATAATACCCTCAAACATAATCCCGAGCATGTATTGGTTGCACTCACTAAATCCAAGAACATGGTCTCAGTGGTCCCTGATAACATCACAGGATGCCTCTGCAACAGTCAAAAATATGACTTATCAGGACCCCTGGAGTCATTATTTAGCTCCAGTCTTAAAACAGGCGTTGTGCCATGTGAATGAATGACTGTGATGGTCATCCCTCTACATAAGGGGAGACTTTAAACAGATCCTGGAATTTACAGACCTATTAGTCTGACTAGTCTTATTTGCAAAGCAATGGAAATGATCAAAAAGGACATAGAAGACTTTTAGGCACTGGATCCATCCCAGTTTAGCTTTGTCAAACGAAGGCCATGCTTAATGAATCTGGTGGACGTCTATGAAAAAGTCATTATGGCAAATGATGAGGGGAAAACTGTGCATATTGCTTACCTAGAACTGGCTAAGGCATTTGATACATACCCTACTCGGGCACTGTCAACAAACTTTCAGAACTAGGTATAAACCCCTTTTCTAACATGATGGATAGCTAGCTGGTTCACTGATAGGTCTCAGGATGTTAGAATTGATGAGGCTACCTCCACAAAGAGGCCAGTCACCAGTAGAGATCTCCAGAGCTCTGTGCTAGACCCACTCCTCTTTGACATTGGCTTTGACATCCAAGAAGTAGATGCCAAAGGCCTCTGGCTAACCAAATTCACAGATGATAGCAAACCGGGAGCAGTTATTATATCTTCCAAAGACGAGAACACCCTTCAGGAAGGTCTAGTACAGACAAACACTTGGTGTCAAAGTCCTGGCTTAAAACTCAGTATCAAGAAATGCATTACAGTATGTTTTGGAAAATCTGCCACCCTGGGTAACTATGTCATCAATAAAACACCATTAAAAGTGGATTCACTAGTTCTGAATCTGGGAACTCATGTTGATAGTAACCTAGCCTTCAATCTACATGCGTCCAAAGTAGTAATAATTTGCTTTTATACTGCTAAGCCTATAAGCAAGAGCATGGCATCTAGGTCCACACAGGTCATCATATACTGTATTTGGCCCTCATCAGGCCCATCAGAGTATAATGTCCCCTTCTGTATGTACCTGACCAGACACATGCAGCAACTGAAACATCCACAAATGTTCGTTACAAAGAGAGTACAGGGAGTAAACACAATGTCCCTTTCTGATCACATCAAAGACCTGTCTATTTACTCAGTATCATACACGCCTCTGACAGGTGATCATTGCCTGGAATGCAAGGCATCCCTGGACTCTGTTTTGATGAACCTTTTGCACATATGCAAACAAATAGCATCAGAACTACTACTACATTAAAAGACCAAAATGTTGCTTGTAACATAAATAGGACATGTTGGAGAAAAAGATATATTTTTCAGAGAATTCCCATTCTCTGGAACAGACTCCCCATCCCTATTTAAGCACATGGACCAGTGGATGGGTAATTGGAAATCCAGCCCTGGATTGGCTCCTATGTCTCTGACAGAGGCATTCAGTAAATCATCCCGTATAAATCAAATTTGTGGGTCACTTTAGTGTTGCATAGCCAGGCTTTTAAGGGACCTAGTGGTCATTAGCCCAGTATACACCTATGAAATTATGTAATGTTACTTAGATTATCGCCTCACAGTAAGACGCTGATGGATTCTACTCTCAGCTAGAGCGTCTTCTGCGTGGAGACATGCGTGAATGGGTGTACCTTCGTTGAAGGTTGTGTGTTAGGGCTGGCAACTCAGCACATAAAAATCAACTGCCAATCATTAGCAGACCGCAGTTCCGCTGTGGCGACCCCTAACCGGGAAAAGCCGAAAGACACAACAACTTAGATTATAAAATATATATGATGTATAATGTTTGTAAATGTGAACTTGTTAATCCATCCACAACCCGTTTTCCCATTCTTGCACATGGGGTTGAGTTGTCACTTCAAAAGTGACAATCATCTAGAGCTTGTTAATATGGTTTGATTGCTTTTATATAAATGTAAGTCTGTTTATGTCACGTGATAATTCAATAAAGGTGTTAAAAAAACAATTAGGTAGCCAGTGTTCACAAATATTGATTTTCTTTCCAGCATCAAATTACATACAATCATTTATAGTAACAATTAACTAGATAATATGTTTAATTACATCCCTGCACCTAAAATTCTCAAAAATCTCTATAAAACTTGCAAATGACAGACACTTCCTAACTATCAATACTCAAAACAAACTATGTATATACTCCCCCCAGGTATTTTTTTTCCATTAGCTGCTTAATAGAACCAAGCTTATCAGAACTAAAATTAGGAAATGGAACCACAATTATCTCTTGAAGAGGGCCAGTGAGGTGCTCTGCTTGAGATGTATGGGAAGCGTATTCCAGAGCATGGGCAGTCTCTGGGTTACGATCCTGTCCCTCTAGCATGTTCTGTTGATTATGGTAATGAGGATGAGGTCTCTGGAGCACGTGGTGCAGAGGGATTTGGATTTCTTTAGATGTAGTATTTCTAACAGAGCTGGGTCAAGTCAAGCGGAGATCGTCTTTTAGTAGATGATATGAAACAGAGAATAGCTGGAGTTTTTTGAGTCTGTCCGTGTAGGACATCTGTTTAAGGCCTAGGATCCTCTTCTTGAGGTACGTTTGTGACCTTTCCAGCTGTTGCATGTGTCTAGTGAGGTACATGACAAATGGGGCATTATACTCGATGATTGGCCTAATTAGGGAAGAGTAGAGAGAGAGATGATAACCTCTTTCTTCCTGGATGCAAAACCCTTGGTAATTAGATGTGCCACATAGAAGGACTTTCTGACCACAGTGGCAATGTGGTGGTCGAAGGAGAGGTTGCTGTCAACCTGTGTCCCCAGATCACTTATAATGCCTTCAGTGTTCAATGGGCTCCCATCGATGTGGTAATTAGTGGGAACTAAGTTTTTCCCAAAGGGGATGACGATGCATTTTTCAGCATTAAGCTTAAGGCTATGGTTTCGACACCAGTCATTGGTTTCAGTGTATCTTTTCTGTAGGATGTTGGGGAGTTAATAATGGCTCCCATCTTGCAGTCATCTGCGAACTTGGTCAGCCAGAGTCCCTCTGTGCTGGCCTGGACTTCTAAGAAATAGATGCCAAACAGGAGAGGACCCAGGACCGATCCCTGTGGGACTCCACTCGTGACTGATCGGCAGTCTGACTTGGAGTCTGCTACTTTCACACTGTGGGTTCTATCGGTGAGCCAATTTGCAACCCACCTAGTGATATAGGGGTTGATGGCTAGTTTGGTGAGTTTATCAATAATTCCTGAGTGGGGAATGGTATCAAAGGCCTTGGCCAGATCGAGGTAGGTTGTATGAACTTCCATAAGTTCATAGGTTCATACTAGGCTATCTGCCCTAGGGCAATTATAAGCCTAGCCAGAGTGTGTATGGCTTTCGCCACCCATTTTAAATTAATTTTGCTATGCCCTTTTTCGAGGTTAGTATACTGCGCTTCTGTCTAACAGTGACACAGAAGTGATACCCAGGGTAAACCTATGATCTCCCATCCACTCATCAAGATTCCTCTTGAAGAGAGTCAATGAGGGACTCTGCCTAACCTGGACTGGGATTTTATTCCAGAGTGAAGGGAGCCTCTGGGTTATGAATCTGTCCCTCCAGCATGTCCTATTTATTTCAGTGCTGAGGTTTAAGTCCCTCGAGCACGTAGCTCAATGGGATTTGGATTTTCTGAGGTGCAGCATGTCCATTAATTCTGGGTTGGACATGGCTTTATAAGTCAGGCACAGATCGCCTCTGAGCAGGCGGTATGCCACTGAGTAGAGCTGGAGTTTCTTTAACCGGGCAGCATACGGCATCTGTTTGAGCCCCTTGATCCTCTTGGTGAGGTACTTTTGGGGTCTTTCCAGTTGTTGCAGGTGTCTGGTAAGGTACATCCCAAAAGGGGCATTGTACTCAATTATGGGCCTGATGAGGGATGAGTAAAGAGGCACGATGACCTCACCTGATCTAGATGTGAATCCCTTCATGATTAGGTGGGCTATATAAAATGTTTTTCTAACCACTTTGGCCACGTGGTTGTCAAATGAGAGATTGCTATCAACTTGGGTCCCCAGGTCCCTAATTACTTCTATTGTACTTAATGGATTACCACCTATGTGGTAATTTGTGGGCACTTTGTTTTTGCCAAAGAGGATGACTATACACTTTTTGGCATTTAGCTTGAGGCCATGGCTCTGGCACCAGTTGTCTGTTTCTATGAGGCCCTTTTGGAGGATGCTTGTGTCGGCTGGAGAGTCGATTATGGCGCCCAGTTTGCAGTCATCTGCGAACTTGGTAGCCACAGTCCTTCCGTGTTGGCCTGTACCTCCGAGAAATATATACCGAACAAGAGAGGTCCCAAGACTGAGCCTTGTGGGATGCCACTTGTAACTGGTTTGGAGTCTGACATGGCTCCAGCTATTCTAACCATGTGGGTTCTGTCCTTGAGCCAGTTTGCAACCCATCTAGTGACATAGGGGTTTATATTTAAGCTGGTGAGCTTATCTATAATGCCGAGTGGGGTATTGTATCGAAGGCTTTGCGAGGTCCAGGTAGGCTGTGTGGACCACCTTCCCTTGTCAATGGCCTTGGTGACTGTTTCAAAGAAATTGACCAGGTTTAAGAGGCAGGATCTGCCCTTAACAAAGCCGAACTGGGTAGGATCCAGTGTCTGTAGGTCCCCAATATCTTTATTTATAAGGTCCATGATGATCCTTTCCATAGCTTTGCAGACCAAGCTAGTGAGACTTATGGGGCGATAGTTTCCAGGATCCGTTGAGGCACCACCTTTGTGGAGAGGGACCACTGTTGCTGTACGTCACTCTTTGGGTACATATCCTGTAGTAAGGCTGAGATTGAACAGTAGTTTTAGGTTTGGGTTTAGCTCTTCTTGGAGTTCATGTAGGATGCAGCCCGGGACACCGTCTGGTCCCATTGATGCTGTGTTTCTTGCTTTGGAGAGGGCAGCTCTTACCTGAGCATTTGAGATGTCAGGGGAGCAGCACTCTGCTGGGATAGATATTAGCCCTTTTGGTGGGGAGGGGGGGGGGAGTTTGCACTGAACCTGTCAGCTAGGATGTTGGCAATGTCTGTGGGTTCGGTGTATTTTTTGTCATTTTGGACTAATTCCCTTGCCTTCATCCACAGCTCTGGTGACAGACTCAAAGAAGTCAACCAGGTTGAGCAGGCATGATCTGCCTTTCACAGAACCAAATTGCGTGGGATCTAGAGTTTGGAGATTCCCTATATCCTTGTTAATTAGGTCCATGATGATGCACTCCATAGCCTTACATATCAGACTCGGCAGGCTAATGGGGCGATAATTCCCAGGGTCTGTAGTTGCTCCCCCTTTATGGAGGGGGATGACTGTAGCAGTGCGCCATTCGGTAGGGACAAAGCCTGAGATGAGGCAGTGACTGAACAGGGCACTCAGATGTAGTGCCATTTCACTTTGTAGTTCATGTAGAACACATCCAGGGATATTGTCGGGTCCCATGGAAGCAGTATTCTTGGCCTTCGACAATGCAGCTTTAACCTGTGCTGCAGTAATGCTGGGTGCCCGGCATTCCTCTGGTCTTGTGATTGGTCCTTTGGGGGGGGGGAGTTGGCACTGAATCTGTCGGTCAGTATGTTGGCAATATCTGTTGGTTCAGTACAGGAGGTACCATTGTGCAGTAACTCAGAGCAAACCTGGGTATTGCTGTGGAGATTCTTGATATAACTATAGAAGGCTTTGTGGTTGTTTTTAGTGTCTGCCGCAATTCTGCTTTCATAGCTGGCTTTAGAGGTTTTGATGAGGGATCTCAACTTTTTGTTGAGGCTAATTAGGGAGTTTTTCCAGTCTTGGGACTTCACCATTTTCTGCAACAGTTTCTTCCTTCTGTTGTAGAGTTTATTAATGGCAGGGGACCACCAGATTGGCTTCTTTTTTTTTGGAGGAGAGCATCTTGGTTCTGTTGGGTATTGCTAGTTCCATGCATTTATGTATGTGTTTGTACAGTGCATTGGTGTATGATTCAGCAGTCATGCATCCATTTTCCATTAACATGGGTGCCATGACGTTAGCCACCTCTGTTTTTAGGAGCCCAATCTCAGCTTTGGAGAAGTTTTTCATGGTGGTTACCTTTGTGGGGGTGTGTGGGTGAGATGTGGATTTCCATGGTGATTACTTTGTGGTCGGATCTAACCAGGGAGGAACTGACTATTGGTGTAGAGCAACAAATATCCTCCAAGTACTTCTACCACATCTTTACTCTCATTTCTAAACTCGAGTAAGCCATTGCATTTCCAAAATATGTGCTCCCTGTCAACCTTTATATTTTTCTTGCATCTCCAACAGTTTAAATTACTTTCTGGGAACACCTAATTAGTCTTTCTGGAGTATAAACGTACTTGTGGAAGCATCTTCAGCCAAATATGCAAACCATTCTACACCTAGTGGCTGGACAACTCTCTTTCCATCTTTCATCTGCAATCTCATACCCAGTCTGTCCTTGCCATTTCGTTTGTAGGTTACTTTCCTGTTCCCACCTGTCTCTTAACAATGCCCTATAAATCCTGCTACTAATCTTTTGTTGTTGGCATCTTGGGTTCTTGCTTCTATTATTATTTTCACTAATTCTGGTTTTGTCCCTCATTTTTCCCATTTTGCTATAATACTTAAACCAACTTCTGCTAACCGTGTTTCCCCTTCCTCTTGAACAACTTGCGCCAACACATTTAATCTCATGGTTATATCTTCATTTACCTTTTGATTTAACATTACTATCATAGGAAGTTACTAGGGTAATGGCCCTAGGGCCCTTACAAGCCTAGCCAAGTTCAAACCTTATTTCCACTTCAGCACCTACTGTCCCTGCTCAAGAGGGACACAGGTGGAATCTCTGGTGTGAATTTACAGTTACCCATTCAGTAGTCTGTACTGTGTTTGAAGAGAGCCAATGAGGTGCTCTGTTTGACATGAAGTGGGAGTCTGTTCCAAAGGTGTGGTAAACTCTGTGGGACAAATCTGTCCCTCCACCAGGTTCTATTAATGTTGCATACCAGGTTAAGGTCTTTAGATGAGTAACCCATGTACCATTTGACTTATGGAGATGCAGCATTTTCAATAAAGCAGGGTCAGAGATTGCCTTGTATGCTAGGCAGAGATCACCTCTGAGTAGTCTGTATGAAACAGAATAAAGTGACAGTGATTTCAGATGATCCACATAGGACAGATGCTGAAGACCTTGAATTTTCCTGTGTGAGGAACCTTTGTGGTTTCTCCAATTGCTGCAGGCGTTTGGAAAGGTACATACCAACATGGGAGTTGTACTCAATTATTGGCCTAATGAGGGAAGAGTACAGGGAGGTTATAAATTCTTTTTTTCAGGCGGCAATGCCCTTACTTATGAGATGAGCAACACAGAATGCCTTTCTTACCACTGTGGAGACATGGTGGCCAAAGCTAAGGCTGCTGTCAACCTGTGTGCCCAGGTCTCTCACCATTGATGTGTTGCTATTGATGTGATAGTTAGCAGGAACATCTCCCTTATAGAAAGGGATAATAATGAGAAGTTATGTACTTACCATAACGTTCCATGTTAGTTGTCTTCTTCTCGCCTTCTTTCTTGCTGGATGGGTTCGGAGCCGAACCTCGGCTCCAACTCGGCCTATTACTAAAGCTCGAGAGCTATTTTTACTGGCTCGAGGCTATCCTATGTCCCATAATGCTAGGCGTGATATACCCAGATCTCATTTGATAGCTAACACTATGGACATACATGTCCCTACCATGACAGAGAATATATACATATATATACATATATATATATATATATATATATATATATATATACACATATATATATATATATATATATATATATATATATATATCTACCTCTATACATCTAGGTATACAAAACTCTTATAAGAGTTACCAAGAAAGGGAAAAGAGGTAGCTAAGGAGATAACTCTCATGATAACACATCTCAGAAGATACTCTCGGTCTTGCCAGGCTAGGGGGATGGAGGGTGGGACGCAAGAAAAAAGGCGAGAAGAAGACAACTAACATGGAATGTTATGGTAAGTACATAACTTCTCAATGTTAAGTTGTCAATCTCGCCTTCATTCTTGCTGGATGGGACAGCATCCCTAGCACCTTAGTCCTGGGAGGCTCAAACTCTTGAGTACAGTGGAACTAAAATCAGCCCTACTTCTAGAGGTCATGTCCAGCTTGTAATGAGAAATGAAGGTATGAGGAGAGGCCCATGTGGCCGCTGCACAAATGAAATCCATTGGCAATCTTGCCTGAAATGCTACTGAAGAAGCTAATGCTCTGGCTGAATGAGCTCTGGTTTTAATAGGGAGCTCTTTATGCCTCAATTGGTAAATCAACATGATAACAGAGGTCAACCACCTGGACAAGGTTACTCTGGAAACTGGCAGGCCTTGTTTCCCTTCCGCTAAGACAGGAAGAGCTGTCCTGATTTCCTCGTCTGCTTGGTTCTATCCAGGTAGAAGCGTAATTGACGGTGAACGTCTAGACAATGTAACTTCCGTTCAGACCTATTGGTATAAAGTGGGAGGAAAACAGGAAGATCGATGGTCTGATTCAGATTTTTTTTCAGAGAGCACTTTGGGTAAAAAGGACGGATTAGTCCTAAGTGACACTCTATCTTTGTGAAAAACAAGGTAAGGAGGGCGAACACAAAGGGCTTGAAGTTCCGATACCCTTCTCGCTGAAGTGATGGCTACTAAAAACAGAGTTTTCCAAGAGAGCAACTTTAACGAACAGGAAGCCGCAGGCTCAAAGGGAGGGAGAATTAAAGACGACAGCACCAAATTTAGGTCCCATGGTGGGGGAGGATCTTTTACCGGGGGCCTAAGTAAGAGGGTTCCTTTTAGAAAGGCTTTACAAAGTTTGTGTGACATAATGCTAGTCTCTGACAATCCAACATGAAAATTCGCAATAGCTGCCAACTGAACTCTGATGGTGGCTGAAGAAGATTCCATTTGAAAAAGTTCTGCCAAAAAATCTAAGACTGTATGGACAGGGGCTGTAAAAGGGTCAACTTGTTTCTCCCCTGCCCAAACAGAGAAACGCTTCCATTTTCTAGCATAAGTCTTTCTGGTAGCAGACTTGTGCGAAGCGAGGATGATGTCACGAACTGAATGAGAGATTGAGTTAAGCCTGGCTAGGGTTGGAAGTGGAGCAACTAAGCTGTGAGGTTGAGAGATTGGAGAGATTGATGCAGCCCGCCTGACTGATGTCAGAAGATCTGGCGCTGGGTCCAGATGCCAGGGTTGATCTAGTAGATGACGTTGCAGGAACGGAAACCAAATTTGTCGAGGCCAGTAAGGGGCAACAAGGATCATTCTGGATCTCAAAACAGTTGCTTTCTGGATTAGCTGAGTAATTAAGGGAAAGGGGGGGGAAAGCATACAGAAGACCCCGGGGCCAATCGTGGACTAGAGCGTCTCTGGGGGGAAGATTTTTTCTGCTACTAGCTGGTTGAAAGACCACTCATGGGGCATGAGAATGGCTCTACTCAGCCTGTCCGCTATGACGTTGGACTTCCCGGGGATAAGCGTTGCTACCAGAAACCGTTGAGAAGAGATCGCCCACTGCCACAGTCTGAGTGCCTTTCGACATAGGGGGTAGGACCTGGTTCTGCCCTGCTTGTTGATGTACCACACTACAGACATATTGTCTGTCTGAATTGTAATAGTCCCGGTGGGTAGAGAGTCTTGAAGGGCCTGCAACGCTAAAAGTACCGCTCTCATTTCCAAGACATTTATGTGCAGGTGGCCTTCGAAAGGCTGCCATGTGCCCTGGACTGTCCTGCCCTGAAAATGCCCCCCCACCCACCCAATCAGGGAGGCATCTGTTGTCACAGTAGCCACAGGAGGAGGAAGGACAAAGAGTCTGGCCTGAAGAACCTGAGGGGAGACCATCCACCACGAAAGGTGCCTTTTGCATGACTGAGTGATTAGAATGCTGTGTGACACTGGAAGCTGTTGAAAGGACCACTGGAAAAACAGCATCCATTGCAGGATCCGCATGTGAAAGTGAGCTAGGGGGAGTAATGTGATAGCTGCTGCCATGAGACCTAGGGTTTTTAGTACGAATCTGGCCTGGACTCTGCTCTCTTGTAGTAGGATTTGAACATGATCGCGAATGTCTGAAATCCTTTGTACAGGCAGTTTTGCTGACAGTTCCACAGTGTTTAAAATGGTGCCTAAGAAGGTAATAGATTGACAAGGCAGACTTTTTGGAGTTTATAGAGATACCTAGCTCATTGCAAATTTGGAGGGTATAATCTCTGGAATGGAGTAGCTGATGCTTGGTGGTGGCAGTAAGGAGCCAGTCATCTAAGTATGGAAACACCTGGAATCCTTTTCGTCTCAGGTGAGCCGCAACCACTGCGATGCATTTGGTAAATACCCTGGGGGCTGTGGTGAGGCCAAAGGGCAGGGCTCTGAATTGGTAGTGACTGGCTCCCAGCCGGACGTGGAGAAACCTCCTGGAGCACCTGTTCATTTTGATATGATAGTACGCATCCTGAAGGTCTATAGAGCACATCCAATTGTCCTGACCCAGGAAGGGTAGAATGGACTGAAGCGAGACCATCCGGAATTTCGTTCTTTGAACAGACTTGTTCAGCCTGCTGAGATCCAAAATAGGTCTCCAGTCCCCTGTCTTTTTTGGTACCAAAAAGAACTTGGAGTAGACTCCGGATCCTTGCTGGTCTGCTGGGACTGGCTGGATGGCTCTTTTTTCTAGCAGCTTTGAAATTTCTAGTGCTGCTTGATCCCTCAGACCGGGTGGAATGTCTGGAAGGGGCCCTTTTGGTGGTAGTGGGGTATAAATCAAGGGAATTTTGTAACCCTCTGATATGATCGACCGTACCCAATTGTTTTGCATGAGGGAATGCCAGGCTTCTGGGTACAGTGATAGTCTTCCCCCGACTGCCTCCGAAGGTGGACAGTCGGGCAGCTCCTTAGGGGTGCTGGAACGGTTTGTCAGAGAAGGATTCTCTGCTACCCTGATTCTGTGGACCCCCCCTGCCCCTTGGGCGGCGTCTATTATTGTTCCCTCCTCTGCCTCTGGAGGGAAGCTCACCATGTGTGTCAAGCAGTACTCCCTGAGGTTTGCGGAACCACATTTTCCCGCCTTTCTGACCCTTAGGGTATGGTCTAGAAGGGGTAGAAAAATGGACTCCTACGGCAGAGAGAGTCTTGCCTTCCTGCTCGCACCTGGTCAATGTATCCTTCACTTGAGGTCCAAACAAGGCAGAACCATCAAAGGGGGTGTTAGTGAAGGATGCCTTGAAGGGGTCAGCAAAATTGCAAAGCCACATCCAGGCGTGTCTCCTTAGAGCAACGCCTGTGCCTGCAGCCCTACTCACTCCATCGGCTGCATAGGAAATAAGCCGCATGCAGGAGTTGACAATAGAGTTTAGGGTCCCCAGCTGGGAGTTGATCTTTTCCTGAGACCCCGCAGCTGATGGGTCCTGTAAGGTATCACCCAGTTCCTTGAGAAGGTCTCTCTGGAGATGGGTGAAATGGCACAAATAATTCAGCAACCTCATAGCAAAGGTCGCTGAGGAAAACATCCGCTTACCATACCTGTCCATAGTCCTAGATTCCTTATTAGGAGGATGGACAGGTACTGAAGGGTCAGCCAACTCCTTTTTAGTGGCCGCCGCCACCACCATGGCATCAACAGGGATGCCCTTAGTTAGAAACTGCTTGCCAGAAGGGGCTGTAATAAATTTTGTAGGCCTCCGGGGAGTTGGTTCCATAGTATCCGGAGCCGTCCACGCCTTTCGAGCCACCACATCCATGAGTGGGTCGAAAGGCAGATACACCCAGGAGGTGGAAGGGCAAGAACCGAACGCATCCAGGTACACCGACTCGTCCTCAGAAGGGTTAAGGGCACACCAGTTTCCCCTCTGCTTAAGAATCTCCAGGATGTCAAAAAATAAGACATCCTCAGAGGGGGACCTTGGGGACCCTTCTGAGTCATCCAAGTCAGTGTCCGATGTGACTGACTCAGGGGAGTCTACATGCTTCCTCTTGCATTTTCTCTTTCGAGGGGGCTCCCCTGAAGGATCAGGGGAGGCCTCAGAAGAGGAGGATACACCCAATGGGGCTACCTGTAGCGTCTGTTCTCCACACTCGGGATCGGAAGAACGGATAGAGACTGAAGCAGGCACCATAGAGGGAGGAGCCAAAGGAGCTGACCGTGGAGCAGGCACAGGGGCCAGCACACTCCTCATGACCTCAAAGACGCCCCTATCAGGCAGGGAAGGGGTCCCCACTCTGAAGAGACAAGGACTCCTCCCGGCACTGAGAGGGACGGCTCCGAGGCCGATGTCGGGGCCGAACTCACCTGCGCCGAAGCTCCGAGAGGGAGGACGGGGTCGGACAAGGGTCCGATGCCACTCGCCCCCTCAGAACCGACGAGAGAGTCCCTGCGCCCGGATCCCTCCAAGGATGGAACCAAGGAAGAGATCGGAGCTGACGAGGGAACCGAAAGGAGTGGTATCGGCTTCGACGTTCCGACGGTCCCGACCCCTACGATCTCCAGCTCCGAACTCAAAGGAAGAGTCGGAGGAGGAATCGAAGAGGGAGTAGTGAAAGCCACTGCCTGATGAGGAGGGCTATGCAACATTTGGGCCAGTGCCTGCGACTTAAGTAGTCTGCTAACCACCCTCTCGAGGTCATGGTCTGACAGCCTGGAAGACCGAGAGGAATGGGACCTGTGACTCCGCTCCGATAACAAGGGAGACTTCGGAGCCAAATGGACAGATTCCAGGGAAGGAGACCTGGAACGCTTTCTGCTCGAAGACGGCTCCGACAGCAGAGTTGGAGCCGACTGAGGCCTCGAATCATCGGTTCCGGCCGGAACAGATGCAGTGGTAGTAGTAGCACCGCTCGGCGACGGCTCCGAACATGGAGCCGACGGTTTGGCGGGCTTGGAAGGTTTACCCGACGAAGGCTTAGCCGGAGAAACTTCAGGCTTTAATAAGCCTCTCAAAATAAGTTTGTTTCTGCGTTCCTGTAGGACTCTTGGACTGAACGCATGGCAGACAGAACAAGAGTCCTGCAGGTGCAGACGGCCCAAGCAATATAAACAAGAAGTGTGACCGTCTGTCAGAGACATCTTCTGACAGCACGAGTCACACTTCTTGAAGCCCGAGACCTTGGTGTCTTTCGACATCCTGAAACAAGGATGACGGGCAGAAAAAGACAACTCTGGGAGGTCTAGTCACAATCAGCCAACACACACACACAAAAAGGTTGTAACAGACCAAGAAATAAACAAAAAACCCCACACTTTTTAATACAATTTAACTAGGCACACACATACATCTACAGAAAAAAAACAAGGGAATTACTACTACAGAAAAGTATGGAAAAAGTTTGGCCAAAGGCCTAACTATTCAGTGAGGGGAAAAACTGTATAAAAAACTACCTAAGAGGGAATCCTAAACAGGGATCTAAAGGGTAGTAACTATAAAAAACTATCGCTAAGATTTTAACCCAAAAAGCTGACTAAATACAAGAAAAATATTAATACAACCTGGAGCCAGCAAAAAGATGCAACCTCGTAGCTGAAGCGGCAAACAAGATCTGGGTATATCACGCCTAGCATTATGGAACATAGGATAGCCTCGAGCCGGTAAAAATAGCTCTCGAGCTTTAGTAATAGGCCAAGTCGGAGCTGAGGTTCGGCTCCGAACCCATCCAGCACGAATGAAGGCGAGATTGACAACTTAACATTATATTATTTTCATTAAGTTTAAGGCCATTACTTTGGCATCAGTTGTTTGCTTGTGTAAAGCCCTCTTGTAGGATGTTGACATAATCTGGAGATTCTATGACCGCTCCCAGTTTGCAGTCATCAGCATACTTTGTCAGAGCAATGAGAAGAACAGTTTTTCATGTAAATGTACCTTAACCAAGGTTAATTTTTCTAACACAAAGTTGAGATCCCAAAAAGGAGTAACCTGTTTACAATGAAGTTTCAAATGTAAAACTCCCTTCAGAAACTATTTCATTAAAAACACAGAAGAAAGTGGAGTATCCATGGACAGCATATAGCATACCTCTCAATTGTGCAGATTTTTGCAGAATGTGCTGATTTTTGCCTTGTATTTTTAGTCTATTCCTCATAAAATTTTGGTTTTCTGGCAAATTATTGGCAAATCATTAAATAATGAAGTCAGAAAATAATGCCACACATTTGAATTACAGACTTCATACCCTTCAGAAAAATTCATGCTAATGCAAAACCTATTATTCTTTCAACTTTCTAAGCTTGTAAGAGCGATATTTAATAATTGCCCCTATTTTGGAACCTTTGTCCCCCAATTACTTATGGTTATGTCCAGATTTCTTGTTGTAAGAGGTTGAGAGACATGATTGACAGACATGCTGAAATGGCTGCAATGATCATACATAATTCCTGATGAGACTCTGGTTATTGGCTAGGCACCAACTAAACAATCTTTTTTGTTTACCAACATAAGATTTCCTACTAGCAGGTTTTCTTGCCACCTTTAATACCTGATGCACATCCCTAAGAAAGAGTTGCCTAAAAGGAATCAGAATTAAATCATTCAGGCAGTTAGCAGAAGATGTTTGTGACTGCAGTATATCAGACTACCCTGTCATGTGTATGTCCACTTTGGGAGGAATCTTGTGGTAATTGCTCTTAGCCAATTCCATAAGAATGGAGAATCATTTTGCCTGGGCTAAATGGGGATCAACACAATGATTTTCAGGCAATCCTATTGAATCAGTAGAATTACCATGGATATCAGCAGAAGGGGTAGAAAAGCATAAAGGAACATTCACTGTCATGGGAATGAAAAGCATCTGTTTTCTGGGCGTGTCTGTAGAGTCCTGGAGCAGAACTTATTCAGTCTTCTGTTCTGAAATGAGGCAAACAGATCTACTTGAGGTGTTTCCCACAACTGGATCAATTCCTGGAAGACACCCTCATTCAACTTCCATTTGTGAGGGTAAGCCCTCGTCCTGCTCAGCTTAGAGGGTTAAAGAGTGTTGAAGAGCTACCTCCCAAGCCATGATAGCCAGCCTGCATAGAGGGAATGACCTAGTGCCCCCTTGCTTGTTTATGTGTCACATCACTGTCTGTAATCACCTGAAGAGGATGAGGGGACCACAGATGATAGCTAACATCTCTTTAAGCTTTGTTTGAGGAGTTCCACAGACCTTGCACCTTTACCCCCATAGAAACTGCTCTAAGTGAAATCTGAGGCCTCTGTAGTTATAGATCGGCTTAGAGGTAGAGTGGAAAAGAGGAGACTTGGAGTTGCTTCTATCTGTAGTCTCTACTATTGCAGTTCCCTTTTGACAAAACCCCAAACTGGAATCTGAAATTCCAGAGGATGCAAGTGTTGGGTTCATGTGTTTTTTTTTTTAGAAACTATTGAATCCTTCTCATGTGCAATCTAGCAAGAGGAATCATGAGAATTATAGAAGGCATGAACCCCAGGATTATGAGACACCCACTGACTGAAATCTCAGACTGATTGGAGAAGCTCAGCAAAGTTTTCAGATAATCTCCCTCTTCCTGTGTCAAAAAAGTATTTTATTTAGAGGTATCTATAAGAAAGGCCAGAAAGACGGTTCTGTGTGACAGTGACAAGGAGGATTTCTGAACATTTATGTGCAATCACAGATTGTTCAGAAAAGAAGAAACCCTTTGCAATGATCTGGCAAAAGACTGCAAACATGACTAAGTTGTCTAAATAAGGAAACGTGAATGTCAGTCTGCAATGCGCTATGACTAGAGCTAGACACTTTGCAGATACCATTTGTGCTGTAGATAACCCAAAGGGTAATGCAGAGAACTGATACTGTGACTCAAATACAGATAGTCTGAGATATTTTATGAAGCCTTTGGCAATGGGAATGTGATAACCTTCTTTTAGATCTGATGTTACCAAAAAACTTCCTTGGGAAATGAGAGGTAATAGATTCTTAAGGGTCAGCATTCTGAATTTTGGTACTTTAACATACAGATTTAGAAAGGATAAATCTAGAACTTGTCTCTAAGAAGACTCTTTCTTTGGTACCAGAAACATTCTGTAGTAGAACAATTTGTCCTTTTAATTTAATGACACTGGTTCTATGACTTTTAGGGTAAGTGCAAAAGAACCTCTGAAAAAAAATCTTTCTGGTTTGGAGGGTTGGGAGGAACGCCCCTGAAAGGAGATATTTGTAACCAGTGCAAACAGTATCTCTCCTGAACCATTTTAACACCCAAGAGTCTGAAGCAATCTGTTGCCAAATGAAAACATACAGAGCCAATTTCTGGGCCAGATTTTGAGAGATGAGGGTAGGAGGGGTACTAGAGGGGGAATGAATGCAGGTATAGTCATTATGAAGTATTAGACAGACCCCTTTTAAGAAAAATCCTTGTTTGTTGTTATTCCCTTCCTGCCATCTCTTTTTGGTTCCCTGTTTGGCTTGAGTAGGGAGGGATTGTTTTGTTTTTAAAAGGAAACTAAGATTTGGAAGAAGGTGACTGAAAAATCTTGTAAACTCTGCATTCATTTCCCTCTCTCATCAACTTGTTTGAGGACCTGAGTAGCAGATGGGCTAAACAAATCCTTCTTATCTAAAACTGAATTTAGAATTTCAGACTTTACCTCATCTTAAAACTTCTGATTATGTATCTTGGCATATAACCTCAAAATTGCAGCAAAATCATTGGCCTTAGACATAGTTTCTGCACAATCATTCACACTCTTTAAGGCATGTTTTGATACCTGACAAATGATAGGAACAATGCATTTCAGATATACCTTTGAGAGGAAATATAGCAGATAATGCTATCAAGCTGTCTGTACAAAAAAAGAATAAACATCCACAACAGTCTGATATTTAAGTGTTCTATATGCCAAAGTGGAAGAATAAAATATTCTCTTACCAAATCTAATACCATTCATTCTTTGTCTGCAGGAGAAGTAGTAGAAGAAACCAATAGTCTATTTCCAGCTAGCGAAAATGTGGATATGGCCAAAGGGTCAGACCTATGGTGGGAAAACAAATTCTTGTTAGTATGAGAAGCTTTGTAAAGCTCCATCTGCCTTTTTGAGAACTGAAGGTTGAGACTCAGGATTATTACAGAGCATTAAATACATCCTTCAAGACTAGCACAATAGGAGATACTATGAGAGTGGATGAGCCATACCTACTTGTAACATATCATAATATCTCTTCAGTTTATGGGAAACATCCATCTGTTCCCATAAAACACCTCATTCATCCTGGCTATTGTCTAAGAAAAGGAAAATTCCTCAAATGGAAGGGGGTGTGGACCAATGTTCCACTGAATCAGAGATTTGAGCATAGGAATCTGCAGAAGTAGCCATGTCCCTGTCTGTATCACAATCCTTTGAAATATTTTCCTCAGGAATATCCCTGCTGACATTATTCTCAGGTAAGTATTTCTGTGCATCAGGATTGACAGCTTGTACAATTGCCTGGCTAAGGTAAGAAAATCACTGTCTTCAGATGAACAATGTTTAACCATTTTTTTTAAAATATAGGTTTGGATAAAGACCTACTTTAAGGCAATCCTGCCCTGTCTAGAGGGCTTTTACCCCTACTACCTCAAGCAACATCTTCCTGACCAAGAAAAGATGGTTCCTCCATGCCAGTATTGCACACTTGAACAGCCAAAAAGGATGTGGTTAACCAACGATTCATGGTGGCTGAAAGTACTACACGGGAGGAAGCTGGAGAGGTAAGCGAGTGGAATGACAAATGGCCACTGTGGATTCACCCACCATTGACTTAGGCATTAAATTAGCCTACAGTGTTGGCAAAGGCTATTTGGTAAATTGTTTTCTTTTTTCTTTCTAGGTACAGCGGGAGATAGAATAGTTGAAACAGAGTAAATATACATGCTATAACCAAGAGTTGGTCAGGAGTTATGCTGTCAGCAAGTGTTCATAAGCAGCACACTTACACTCACATACACAGTCCTCTATCACAGTAATGAAAAAGCAGCACACTAAAATCCTGTCAGGAAACCCCTTTGCCAAAATACCTAGTCTGACAGGAAAAAAAATGGCAGGTATGTTGTCACCAAGTATGCATAAGCACTGACATACTGGTAATAATCTCTGCCTGTATAAAACACTTCCTGACATACATAAGCAGTACATTTGCTCATAAAAATATCGTCTAAATAGCTTAGAGCTAAATATAGTGATCCCTAACAGGAAACTTCTCACATTCGAAAGAATACTGGGTTTCTTAAAGGGGAAATACTGCGAAAGATCTATTTAAAAACAACTTATATTTCTTAAAAGGGCAACACATCACTATATACTGGCTTCCCACTGAATACTTATCTGCCAGAAATGAAGCTGAAGGACAGCTGCTGCTCCTGTGAATCCTCTAAACTGCTTCTTCATGAGGTAGCAAGAAAGTTATAAAGAAAGCTTCACTCTGACTGCAGATTTCTCTCCACAGGGCTGTCCAATCAGCAGTCCATGTGGAGATGTGGGAGAAAGCCAGGTCTTTTGGAAGCTGACCAGTTGTCTCCTAGGCAGGACACAACCAATATAGTCTAAAGGTTACTGCAGCAGTGGGAATGATTAACATCCGATGTCATCCTCCCAAAATCTCTAAAACTGGAAGAACACTTCTTTGCCGTACCCTTACAACCTTATTTGACAGAAGCATCAGTGTGGGAAAGTATCAACCTTCTGAAAAGAGGTCCATATAATCCCTTTCTACAAAGGAGGACACTCAGCCAAGCCTAACAATTACAGACCCACAATATCGACAAGCCTCTTTGCTCATTAGACACAAATAGTCTTCAGGTCAAAAAAATCATATGATACCTTTGGTGATTCCCTATATTCTGCCTATGTATCTAAATTGTGGAAATCCCTCCCTGCTACTGTTAGGCTAATGTCCTCCCCATCTTCTTCACAATCAAACTAAAGGAATACCCATTTAATTCCTGGCATTGCTGCTGTTCCAGATCACCTGGGTAAACACACCACGATATCTCTTTCTTTTCTTCTATAACAATTCATATATTACATCCAAATTTTGTTTCCTTAAACGCCACTATTTCCCTCTAACCATGTAGTCTGCCCTTTATTAGCCTAGCATTATTTTAACTTTATTCATTCTTCCAACTTTAAACTATTACCTTTCTATTTCCACTAAATCTCTCACCGGAAACTGTTCCAACAATCTTCCCTTTAATAATGACTCCTTGTTCTCCAAGAATCTTCCCTTTAATGATTCTTTGTTCTCCTGTCACTTTATAACTAATCTTTTCCAGTCTCATTAATAGCACCTGCAGATTCCTCATTGACTACCATCTTACACTGCTTTGTAACTATTTTTTCTTTCATCTCCTGAAAACAATACTTGTGCTAGTCATTTATTGTCATGCTGTACTGTATTATATTTTTTTGTATTGTCTACATTTTTTCTTTTATTGATGGAATATGTAATTGTGTGGAACTTTTCTTCCTGGGCTTCAGTTGGAAATGGGTCTTACATGGCCCAGTTAGACCATCTTGGTAATCAAGCAAAAATAAATACATACATAAAATATAGTTTATTGGCATTTATTTACCAGGAAGGTGTGATTTAACAGTGCCCCTTTTCAGTGAAGGCCCAGGGAGAAAGTTGGGTTTAGCATAACGTTTAAGGCATTTACCTCACAGTACAAAATTTGATTCTCAACTTTGAGGGAAACTGACTAAGCTTTTTGTCAGGCTCCAGTGACATACTAGATAAGTCATTGGCCTCCTAAGCCAAGGACTGTGGGTTCAAGATGGTACAATCTTATCTGAGTTGGGAGTTGGAATAATGGTTAAAGGGTTTACCTTACAGACACAGGGTGCAAGGTTTGATTCTTACCTTTGAAAGGGAAATTAGCTAGGCTTAAATTGGCACAAGGGCAGTTAGCCTAGTACTTCCCTATGAACCTATACATCCATCATAGACATCATTTTCATTATTTCACCATTTATGGCCAGTTTCATTCACAAGCAACAGTTCCATTATTCAAACATCCTTGACACCAGTTGCATCATTTACAAACAGTTTTAATTATAAATAACAGTTACATGGATTGTATATGAATATTTTTTAAAGTAAAGAGTTAGAGCAGCCCAAAGATAGGAGGAAGGGGAGGAGGTACAAGGAAGATAAATGAGATCAGATTATAGAGGAGGCCATAGTTGTGAAAATAGTGCATTAAACTTTGTGCAGAAGAGAGTTATGGCATGAAGTCATAGCTATATTAGTACCAGTTTAACCAGAGGAGGTGCAGGTGCAGAGCCATTTAACTATAATGTGTTGCTTCAGTTGGCATTTAAAGCCTGTCAAGTTGCAGACTGTTCTCAAGGGGAGTGAGATGCTATTCCATCTATTAGCAATGCAGTGTGAATATGGAGTATCCTGTGCTGTTGTTAGGTTTAGTTAAGGATTTGTCATTGAGGTGTAGAGGTCTCTTAGTAGTGTAAAGTTGAATAATGGAGTGAAGGGATGGGTATTTTTCAGGGATGTGCAGTAGTTTGAAAGTTGTAATAACATTTTGAGTACAACAGAGAATTTTTTTAGTTCAAGCCAGTTTGTCTTAAGAGAAAGACAGTGATGTGATCTATATTGTTGACTGCATTTACTTGCAATAACAGCACACACAGACATATTATACACACACACACACACACACACACACACACACACACACACACACACACACACACACACAATGTGTATGCATGTATCTTGTGTATTGCACTCACATAATCCATAGGCCAACATAAAGACTTGATTTATAAGCTGCCACGATGCTAGCTAAACTTGTTTCATTCCCATACTTTGAAGTGAAACCTTAAGCCAGTTAATGTTACCAACTGCAAATGCTCTCCTTACAATAAGGTTTACTATATTTATTGGAAACATGAAGATGCAATGTTTGTACCACTTCTGCACTTTCTGAATCTTGCTTGTAATACTTTTATCTGTAACAACTGTTGTTTACTCTGTAGTACCATATAGTTTAATGCTCTGCTGGATATTTAAGTTTAGAAATCCTAAATTAATAAAGTGACATTTTTAGAACGCATTTTAACTACCTTTGATGGTTCATCCTACGCAGCAAGTACATATAAAACAAAGTGGAGAAAAGACCAGTGTCTCAGAAATCTTTCATAAATAGAACAAAGCATTCTGATGGACTTTGAATGCAGTGAAGATTCAGAATCCTATATCTCCTACCAATATCTGTTTAACGGAGATGGATTTGGTACCTTTTTGTTGCAATAATTTAGATATTTTGCTAGCATCAAACTTTTTCTGCTTCTAATGTCCTCAGCTGACTGGCTTTCAACCAAGTCTTCAATTTTTTGCTGTAGTGGTTCCGATACAGATTCAGACCATTTCTTGTACAAGAGTTCCTTCTTTCTCAATTCAAGAACGTCTCTGTGATGCAAAAATCTTTCCATTTCCTAAGAATAAATAAATAAAACCAAGGGTGAGCATTTTATTTAATGTAAAACTTACTGTCAATATTATTTATAATGAAGGCATATTCCTCTTAGTTCATTATTAAACAAATACCAATAAATAAATTAACATGGTATGAAAATGACAATAGTTTGATTTACTGCTTACATTGTACACACCTAAACTTAATTTTTAATTATATACCTATTTAAAATGTCATGATACACTGAGGGACAATTAACATTATATTATTTAAAACACTTTTTTTTTTTTTTTTTTTAATGCATGGCACTTCTGTTTATGATTATCTACCCATCCACCCATCTTTATTATGTACCATAGCCAGATCAGGGTTACAGAGAGTTGGAGCTAGTCTTGGAAAGCTTTGGTAAAATGCAGGAATCAGTCCAGGTCAAGAAGTCAGTCCAGCACTGGACACATGCACTACCACTATCAAATACAGAGTGCGCACGTGCATGCACGTGCATACACGCACACACACACACACACACACACACACACACACACACACACACACACACACACACATCAAACTGAACAGTCAACTAAGAGAGCTAATTAAATGCAATAAATTCAGTTTTAAGGTCAGGATAGCCTCCCAGGCAAAGGACAACCATAAGGTCTTCTTCAACTATGTCAGAAACCTCAAAGGCAACTCACATCAGTGTGCTGAACTTGGTGTTTAATGGTGCCACATTCACTGAGCTGGGTGATAGAGCAATAACACAGGATGACAAATTCAGTTCCAACTTTACTCCCCAGTTCCCACTCGCCCCCAGCCACCCTCTCCAAGAAGTACCTTCAAAGATAACCCCCTTCAACTAAAAATAGCGAGTATGTCCTGGCTGTATATGCCAAGAACACAGCCACAATGGGCCCTGATAATAACACAGGATGCCTCCTGAATATTCTAAAATATGACCTATCATGGACACTGGAGTTACTATTTAACTATAGTTTCAAAACAGGCTTCATGTCATGAGAGTGGAGGACTGTAATGGTCATCCTTCTTCATAAGACAAGACCATCAACAGATCCCAGAAACTACAGGCCCGTTAGTCTGGCTAGTCTTATATGCAAAGCCATGGAAGGAATTTTCATGGGAATGATCAACAAAGACATAGAATACCTTCAGACACCAGATCCATCCCAGTTTTGCTTTGTCAAACTAAGGTCATGCTACTGAACCTGGTGGAATTCTTTGAGGAGGTCACCAAGGCAATGGATAAGGGTAAAACAATGCATAATGCCTACTTTGACCTGGTTAAGGCATATGATACAATACCTAACTCAGCATCATAAAAAAAACTTATGGAATTGGGTATATACCCATATATAACCAGTTGGATAGCCAACTGGCTCACAGACAAGACCCAGGAGGTTAGGATTAGTGAGACCATCTCCACAAAGTGCAGGTCACCAGTGGAATCCTTCAGGGCTCCATGCTGGGCCTGTTCCTCTTTGGCTTCTAATTCTCAGAAGTCAAGGCCGATGTCAAAGGCCTCTGGCTGACCAAGTTCGCAGATGATTGCAAACTGAGAGTAGTCATTGAATCTCCCCAAGACATAGACATCTTACAAGAGGGTCTAACACAGACAAATGACTGGTGCCAAAGCCACAGCTTAAAACTCAATGCCAAGAAATACATTATATTACCTTTTGGGAAGTTGGGCACACCAGGAAACTATATCATCTATAAAACACCCTTAAGAGTTGACCCACTAGTCAGGGATCAAGGAACACATTGAGACAGTAACCTGGGCTTTGACTAATATGTGTCCAAGACAGCAAAGACATCCTTTTACGTTGCTCAACATACAGGTAAGGGCATAGCATCTAGGTCCAGAGAAGTCATTGTACCAATATATAAGCCCTCATCAGACCCATTATTGATATAGTGCCCCCTTCGGTATGCACCTGACCAGACGCATTCAGTAACTGGAACGTCTGCAAAGGTTCCTTACAAAAAGAATACAGGGTATAAACACAATGGCATATTCAGGTCACCTCTAAGTCCCATCTCTATACTTGGTCTTCTACAGACTACTGAGAGGCAATCTATGCCTGGCATACATGGTTTCCCGTGGATCGTACTCTAATGAACCTTTTGCACATTTGAAAAACAGCATCAGAACTACTAAATCTAAAGACCTAACTTTCTCTTGCAACGTAAAGGACATGTTTGAGAGACAGATATGTATCTCGTAGAATTCCCTTTCTCTGGAATAGGCTTCCCGTCCTTGTGAAACAAAGTCCCTCCCCAAGTCTATTTAAACGTAACTTGGACCACTGGATGGGAAGTCAAAATTTCACCCCGACCTCGCACCTAAGTCTCTCATGGAGGTAGTAGGGCCTTACTGTATTCCAGCTCAAAAAGAATCACTTCCTTAGTTAAAAATAATTTGTCTTCCTAACATTTCTGGGAAAGTAACCTGTAGACAATTTTTAAAAATCTATCAACTTGTTATATTCCCAAAAAAAAAACATTTTCCCAGGTACCTCTATCTTTCCAAGAACACCTCCAGCAATTGCTACTACTTATGTCTACTTGGGGTATAAAAACATCTAGGAAAAAATCCTAAACCTTTTAGATTTTGTTGCATACTTGCAAGTCAAAACAACTATCTCACCGTATGTTTTTATATATTGCCTTTCTATTCTCATTTCACAGTCTTTCCTAGCCACTTCTGATTGATTCTTATCATTATGCATGCCTCTCATTTACTGAAATCTGCTGGTAGATAAAAAAAAAAAAAAAAAACTGAAAATAGTACATTCCCACTTTACCATTACTGGCATAAGCAACAGCCACTGATAAAACTTGTCCTCTACCTCACATTCAGAATACCTGTACATACTGAATATAACTACTTTACAATGCAACATGAAGCGGACTTCAAACCATTTGGTACACATATATTACTAAGACAAGAAAAATATATTTACACATAGCTTACTAAGAAGCAAAGTAAACCTTTTGCTTACAGTTTTTTCTTCATTTCCTTCTTTATCCTTCTAAATGTTAGAGGGAAAGTGGAAAATTATACTTTATGGTCCACAACCAGTTTAAAACAATCCACAAACGTCCAGTCTTTTTCCCTTCTTCCCTCCATTTTTTGTAGGTAGAGTTCTCATGTCCAAGCTGCATCTTATAGAAATATCCTTTAATGGCCTATTTCCTACATTTAGATTTTTTTTGTACCTCCTCTCATTTTATCCATCACCCAGCACCAGTCTCTGGTTAAGATCCAATGTACTCTTTTTCTCATCATCTACTGTGGTTTTGTCTGTTGCTCATTTTCCTTTAGAAAACCAGAAAAAAGTTTTACTGTCAAGCTCTGTCTATAGGTTGTGCCATTGTTAAAGGAATGAAAAGCAGAATCCCTTTCAACTTGCTGGCTCACTTTTTGCTGGATACACTTTTTTTTATTTCCTCTTCACCTGTTCTGCATCCAAGAATTATATGCTCCGACTGAAAAAAATATTCTGAAGACAGTTGGATATAGCAACTTGAATCTCACCCTTTCCTCTTGACATCATATGAGTGCATGGATAAACATGTGCCTGTTATGCCTGGTGTATAGCAAATAATTTTCTATGAACACTCTTGTGTCTCCAGTTGATAACATTTAACCCTTCTGCCACATTTTTGACATGAGCAGGTCCTTCTGCTCATGTAACTGCATCTTTACTACTATAGGTTTTGGCTTCTTTCTCGTGGCCAGATTTGGAGCACAGACACTATGTGCCCTTTCTATTAACAGATCCTGTTATAGAATAGCAGTACAGTTGCTTAAGTGTACTTTCATAAAACTAATGCAATCTGTTCTTTCCATTTTCTCTGATATAGCAGAAAATCTGTTTTTTTCTGCATGCTCTGTCTTATAGTGCAATTTATTTATTTATTTGAAGACCAATTTCAGTCTCAACCTGGAGTCAAAAACTGACCAGACATACAAAATAGACAAGAGTACAATAATACATAAGTGACAATAAAACAGTACGATGGTGCAATAATGCTTTGAATATACCAGGGCAGGCTAGAACTCCAGCCCCAAACTTTATTCCCCATGATAGTCCTTAGCAAATAGCCAATACCTATAACAACTACTTCACTGAAGCTATTCAAACTTTAACAAAAACACTAACACCCACCACCCCCTCTCCTTTACAAAATACAAACAGTTCAATTCCCTTCTTACATTTACAACCTGTTCCAACTTCCTTTATCTGTAAACTCCTTCAGAAACTCAAACCTTGTACTCCCTCTGCTGATAACCTCCCAGCAGAATACCTTCAAGTAGCTGCCAAAGCCTTAGCTTATCCCATATCCATCCTTATAAACAGAACAATCACAGAAGGTACCATCCCTTCCATATGGAAAGTATCCCATATAATCACTTTGCATAAAGGAGGTAAATCCACTGACATTTCCAACTACCGACCAATTGCTCTACTCTCTCCATTAGCCAAAATAATGGATAAATGTATCCACCATCAACTACTTCAACACCTGCTCCATAACAACTTACTTGCTAACTGTCAGCATGGCTTTAGACCCTTTCATAGCACCACTACTGCCCTACTAAGCTTTACTGACTGTATTAACGGGAATCGAAACAATAACTCTCTCTCATCTGCTCTGTTTATAGACCTATCAAAAGCTTTTGATATGGTCAACCATAGCTTACTTATCAGTACTCTAAAAGCCCAATATCTTGACCCACAAGCTATTCTTTGGTTTAAATCCTATCTAGATAACAGACATCAAGCAGTGCTCTGGGACAATAATCTTTCCACACCCCTCCCTGTGAACACTGGAGTCCCTCAAGGCTCTATCCTAGGCCCTCTTCTTTTTTCTATTTTTATTAACAATCTCTACACTGTTGTTCCACAAGCCACTTACATACAATACGCTGATGACTCTACTCTAATCTGTACTGCTAAGTCTTCATCCTCTCTCCAACCCCTTACTCAAACTGTATTTAATTCTGTTGAAAAGTGGTTTACTGATCAATGTCTCCTCCTCAACCCCCCAGAAAACAAATTATTACTCTTCACTCCCACCCAAAAATCTCCACAGATCCACTTCACTATTACCTCCTATAATGGAACTTGCATTTCCCCTGATCCTACTGCACGCCTTCTGGGCATAACCATTGATCATAAACTCAGCTTTGATGACCATATCAATAATACTATTCAAACTATCAATAAAAAACTAGGCTCTCTGTATAGAATCAAACCCTTCCTTACACAACTGGCTAGAACCACCATTGCCCAGGCTCATCTTACTTCGACCCTATTCTATGCTTCTGCCATTTATACCAATCTATCTAAGCACAATCTTACCAAGCTTGAAACTAGCTATAATAATATAGTCAGATTTGCCACTGGCTCTCCCTATAGAACCCACCACTGTCTCAACCTCAAACAACTCAAATGGTTAGAGCTACAAAACCAACTACGATACAATCAACTTGTGATCACACAAAAAATTCTGTACCACCCTACTAATACTCCTATCCTCTCTAACCTGATCTCCCCATATAAAAATCTTACAACACTACGCTCAGCTAGCAAGTTACTAATTGCCAACAATAAATCCAACAACAAAGCTGGTGACTCGCTCTTTACCAATGTCGTGGGCAGAATCTGGAACAACTTTCCTAAAACACTAACCTCTCTCTCATCTACTCCACTCTTTAAGAAACACCTCAAAGATCACCTAAAAATACATTGGCTTTGTCCCTGCTCAATGCCTGACTAAACATTACTTATCCTCCTTTCACTTCCCCTTTTCCCCTGCCTCCTGGGCTACTGCCCCACCACACTTTTAATTATTACAAGCTAACTCTTTACTACTATTTATATTTTCCAGCCTACTCTCTTTCTCCCTCTTTGACTAAGTGAATGTCAATTTGTTTTTTTATCAAATATTGTATAAACTTGTGCCGATTGTACCAGAAAACTCATGGTTTGAATGCTGCTTAAACCTATACCATGACTCTGTAACTTGGATCACACAAATTACTTGTACTCTCTTTACAAACATTTTTTGCTTTATAATGTATTTTAAGCTTGTTTTTTTTTTCTAACTATTGTATGGAGTAATCTTCTCATACTTGGAGCTTTTCTCCCCGGGCCTCTACTGAAAATGGATATGCATCCAGCTAGACTAGCCCGGTCAACAAATATAAAATAAAAATAAATAAATATATTAATTTACAGTATGTACAAAAGTTTCAAAAGCTTTGAGAAATTACAACAAAACAAACTGGAAATGTGAAAAGGAGCAAAGAATATTTGTAGCTGAGTTTAAGTGGAGAAGAGTTAAAGTAGACTTATGTGATGTGACCTGATGGGTAATGTACATTCTGCTTGGCACAGTACTTAAGAATTACCTGCTACTATGGACAGTCAGTTTCCCAACATTTCTCCAGCCAGCCTGATTGACATAGGCATACTGAGTCAATGTAGCAATTGCCTCATACATACTGACAACCACTTGCACGAGATAAGGTCAAGACACAAACCAACATATGTGGAGGTACTCACAAAGAGCCTACCAAAAGACTAGAGACCTCCCAAGTGCAAACAACCTACACATACTGGTACACAAAAAGAATCCATCACTACACATAACACACACCACTGTCTCAACTATTAAGCCCCTAAGGCAAAATATTAGTCATAGGAAGCTCAGTAGTGAGACACACAGATGTCCCCCTCACCAGGACGGAGAAGGAGAAGGTCATATTCAGCTGCCTGTCAAGTGCCAGGATCTGTGAAATCACACATCCATTCAAGCCACTCAGCAACAATTACTGTTATGACTGTCATAGTACATGTTGGAGTGAATGAGTTGAGACGTACCTCTTTGGACTATATGAAGAGAGACATGATTGAACTTTCATATTATGTGTCCCAGGCAGATATGTCCCTAGCCCTAAGCAGCATTCTACTTTCACCTAGGGTGATGCTACAGTACAGACAAAAAATGATAGATTACAATAATTGGCTTAGTTTCTGGTGTCAACTTCAGGGGGGATCCATTATCTGACAGCCTGGGAAGACATGGTTGACAGACCATGCTGCTTTGCCAGAGATTGCCTTCACCTGTCTCCTCAAGGCCTTTGTATACTGGCAAAGATGCCTGCCTCCCCATAGTGCCATTTTAGGCAATGTCAAAACAACAAAACTTATGATGTAAATAAATCCACTAGAGACAAGCTCAATGTCATGCTACTTAATGCTAGGAGCCTAAAAAGTAAACTGCACTCCCTGGAAGCACTCCTCACCTTGGAAGATGCTGACATTTGTGCAGTCACTGAGACATGGTTCAAGGCCACAGACAGCACCACAGCCATACAAGGCTACAATGCCTTTTACATGTTCAGACCTCAAAACAAGCATGAAAGAACCAAAGGTGGAGGCGTATCCATCTTCATTAAATCCAAATACACCTCAAGACTGGTAAAACAGAACAACTCTGTTGAGCTACTCCAGGTCCAAATAACTACAGGCAAAATACACTACCACATCACTGATAGCTACAGCCCCCACCATGAACCAGGAGCACACTGCCTACTTGAACTTGCTACGACAGTTGCTCAATATACAGACAAAAACCTTGGTCATGGGAGATTTCAATTATCCTTTCATCAACTGGGAAACATACACAAACACAATTGCTTCAAGGTTCCTGGATTTTGTTAATTTAAATGCCCTGCAACAGTTGGTCTGCAACCCCACAAGGGACTCAAATGTCCTAGACCTAGTGCTCATCAACATGGGAGGATGACTGCACTGCTCCCTGTGTGTTGCCCTCCCTGGTAAGGTCAGACTATAAATCTGTCTCATTTGAAGTAAAGATCAGACCTGACATCTCCACAGGAGCAAAAAACTGAAAAATTTCTCCATAGCAAAATATTACTAAGCGATGGCATAAAGTTTCAAAGCCCCTGCTAACACAGCCAACAATGACTCCTATATGCAGAAGAGTACACAAATGCCCTATATATAGCCACTTAAACAAGTGTATTGACTCAGCTATACCTGACAGGTCTAAAACCAGGTCTTCCCAAAAACAAGTCACCCTGTTGGACTGTAAGTATAAATAAGTCATATAACAAAAGAAAGAAACTGATATCCAAGAACAAGAGAGAACTTACTCAGAGGAAGAATACCCTCCACAGCTTGAACAAGAAAATCAGATAGCTTGAAAAGTCCTCAAAGGCTAAATACAAGACTAAATTAGCATCCTTAGCTAAAGACAAAAATAAGGCATTCTTTAGCTGTCTAAAACCTAAAATGGAATGTCCATCTGTGTGCAGAACACTCACACTGAACCTAAGGAAATTGCCAACCTGCTAGCTGACAGATATGCAACAACTTCAACTCCCTATCCTCACCAGCAATACTCTAAAGCATTCCTGACATCAGTCCACTACCGACTATCTCCAAAGAACAGGTCATATAAGCACTCTCCAAGGCCAAAAAACATGGTTTCTATAGGAACAGATAACATCTCAGGTTGCTTACGAAACAATCTAAAACAAGACCTAGCAAAACCACTTGGTACTCTCTCTGTGCCAGCAGAGTGGAGAACAGCAACAGTAATCCCCTTGCACAAAGGGAACTATCGACCCCTAAGCCTAACCAACATTATCTGCAAGGCCATGGAAAGAATCATCATATACCTTATCAGCAAGGAGACAGGTGACTTTCAAACTCTTGACCCAACCCAATTGATCCCTGACTCTGCCCTAATGGAAATACTGCACATCCACAAATCAAATGGGGCAAGAGTCACTCACTCCAGGGATCTCAACCTAGTCAGTGACATTAACAGAACATGTTGAAGAGGTGGATATATCTCCCAGAGACTGCCACTCCTCTGGAATAAGCTCCCACTTCACATGAAGCAGAACTCCTCAATTACCCAATTTATGCGCAACCTTGACAATTGCATGGGTGACTGTAAATTCACCACAGGGGTGGCACCTATGTCCCTCATGAACAGGGGTAATCAGTGCTGATCATAGATTTGCTCCGCTAACAATGACCTTCTAACTATGGTCAATTAGGGTACATGGGCTTTTACATGGCTAGGTTTAGACCCTAGAGCCATTAGTCTAGTAGCCTCCTATGAACTTATAAAATGTGATTTTAGTACAGAACAGAACTTGACATAAGAGGATGAGTCTTTAATTTTAGGTGGGAAGACTCCCACAGTTTGGGCCTAAGAATTGAGACTACATGGTCAGAACATTCTTAGGCTGTAATGTGAGGTGATATCTTATTAGTTTTGAGGTTAAAAGAAGTAGAATATTTTCATGCAGGCATTTGAACAACTGTATTCTTAGGAGCAGATTTGCTGTTTGGTTAATTTGGAGCCAGTTTTCCTTTTTTTTTTTAGTGTAAGTGGTGTTCATTTCTTGGGAGTGTTTAATAAAATCACATATTTTTTTTTTAGTGTAATGCAGTGGTGTTCATTTCCTGGGAGTGTTTAATAAAATCACATATTTTGTTTTCTAGTGTTTGAATGGTAGTGTAGTTTTCAGTAGTGGCTGCTGATATAAAAGTGAGGTTGAATTTGAGTTGAGGAAATAAAATTCCTCTTTGTAGATTTGGTAGAGTGCGAGTGAAAAGGAGATTTTTTTGTGCTCAGAAAAGTACAGGATTAATTTTTTTGTGTGTATTATCAAAATGCATGTAGTAGCTGAGTGAGCTGTCTAATCAGATACGATATGGTTGTTGTGATTATAGATTGCTGAAGTTTTCTTGGATTTGCTGAGTTTTTGTTTAGTACCAAGATTTAGTTTTGGATGTATTTAGTATGAAGGCTTAGTAGTAATACACTCAATAAGGTGATTGGAGTCCGTTTCTAGATCTTGTTGTAAGGTCACTAGGCAGTAGTTTGAGCAGTGGAGGATCATGTCATCTGCATATACGAATGGAAGGTAGCAAAGATCAAGTGGGAGTTTACTGATGCACATATAAAACAGAAGGGGTAAAATAATAGATCCTTAAGGTATACCTTTGAGTAGTGGAAAGGAGAGAGAGAGGTACAGGAATTATAGTTCACTAAGAAATGGCGTAACTAATGCCTAGTTCTGAAATGTGGTTTGTAAGAGAGGAGTGACTGATTAAGTCAAATGCTCTGGTGATGTCTATAAAAATTGTACCAGAGAACATGCCTTTGTCCACTGACATGAGAAATTTACCAGTTAAAGACTAGATTTCCTGAGCAGAAGCCATGTTGTTTTTGTGAGAGAAGATGGCATTTAATACTATATTCTGTGAATTCAAGATTTACAATTCATCCCAAGATTTTGCACTAGGTTGGTAGGATGGAAATGGGGTGACAGTGTGATGGGACTGTAGGTTATGTTTTTGCTTGGGCAGTGGTTTTACTATGGCATATTTCCATATAATAGGCATGGTGTTGGCTGTAAGACAATGATTAAAGATATGTTTTAGGAGTGCAACAATGAAATTATGACAGTGGTATATGAACAATGGATATAGGTTGCCAATACCTGGGGGACCTTCCAGTTGAATTTGTTCCAGTAAAGGGATAATATCTTTGGATGAGATCTGCCAGAAATAAAAATGAGGAAGATGCTACAAGTGGGATGAGGGAGCATTTTGAAACAGTTCTTTTTGGGAAGCCTCATATTCAGCCAGTCTTCCCCTCATTTCCTACCTCTAATTTCTGCAGTTTTATCAGTTCACCTGAATAGCTACTTAAAGCTTCATCTGTTCTTACAAGCCTTTTGTCATTTGACTATTTATATTTCTCCAAGGTCTCACTTATTTTAAACACCTCTGAATGCATTCAGTTTATTTTTTTTCTCTAAATTACTAGTAGTCATTTCCTCTACTGAGGCAGCAACCTGATATCTTTGTTTTATTTTTTTGCTGAATTGCTGCAAGGCTCTTCTCCACCATAGTTTTTTCCCTTTTCTAGGTGATTTTTGCTTACTTCCTCCAGATTTCTAAGCTGCTGACATTGTGGCAGTGTGGATACTAACCAGTAACAGAATTTTACCCAAATAATTTTTTTTCTAGCTGCTTTCCAAAGTTTTTTTTTTTTTTTTTTTCTTCATACTGGGACAGTTCTAATCGACCTGTTGATCAGTGAGTAGTCATCTTGGAAGTCCTACAGTCAGAATCCTTTGAACTCTGACATCACTGTAGTAGTTCCAGCAATGGCAGAAAACACTGATGGTAGTAGAAACAGCAGTGTGCTCACTACTGACAGTCTGGTTATTTGACTTTTTACTGGCAGTTAAAACAGTCCTGTCAGCAGTGGTTTTCACTAGCCACCTTGCAGACAATTTGGAGCAAATATTTTTCAACCTACATTCAACATCCAGGCTCCTTTTTACTTGCTGAAACCATTACTGTAATTTGAAGATAGGATTTCTTTGTAGTTTAAAAGATTGTATTCTGTACAATGAGACTGTATGGATTCCTGTCAAGACTGAATACTTTGGGACTGCTATGTTTTTCTGGTTCAGGACAGGACTGAAACAAGACTTTCAGAAGATATCCTTACCACAAAAGAAGTGGATCTACTAGAACAACAGGGCAGTTTGGCAATTTTTCCGGTGATGAGTATGGTCCACCTACGCTGGGGTAAGTTTGTATTGTATTTGAGAACATTACCTTGCTTTAGGGATAGAAAGGTGGAGCTGCTCCCCACTCGCTAACTATCCAGCAGTAAAGTTAGCAGTTCATGCATGGAGGTGTATGTGTTTGGTTTCTTTCTCTTGGGGAATCTTACATGGCAGAACTGTATCTCACACTACCCTATATGCAGGAATACTTTTTAACGTGGAAGTTTATGGACAGCATTAGCATGAGATATGCTGGGGGTATCTGTAAGATTACTTTCTTTTGCATGGAATTTGTAGAAATGCTAGTTTAAGATACACTGGGGCTGTCCAGAAGAGCACTTTCTTGCACAAAGAAATTTATACGCAGAACTAGCGCATGATGCATTAGGGTTGTCTATGAGGTTACACTGACTTGGGGTTATTATGAAGTTTGTTCTGTGAACTGGTGTAGGTTCTAGTTTAAACTTCTGAGCTGGTATTTATCCCTGTTCCACAGTGACGTATCGCTGCTCTTACTAGTACTACTGAAAACCGTGCACAAAAATAATTCTGAGTAGCTTCTGTAACATTTTGTTATGTTTAAAGTAATAAACAGATTTCTTACAGTTTTCTGTGTGTTCTTGACATATATTAGCAAGAGTTTTGCTGTAACTAGAAAGAGGAGTAAAATATGGATTTTGTTTAATTACAGTGATGTCAAGAAGTGGGTGTTAGAAAAATATATAATACTAATATGCATGCTTAAAGCATTCAAGGTTTAAAAGGGTTAATACATTTATTCTGTTCACACTGCATGAATCTGCACAGCTATTAGAAACTTAACAAGAGACATTTCATTTCTGCTAAAGTCATGAAACTTAACAGAGATATTTCATTTCTGCTTATGCCATGAGAAAATATGCAGCTGCTAGAAGCTTTGATGAAGAAAACAATAGATGCTTGAAAGTATAAACCATAGTCAGCATTACTTGTACCAAAGCTAGAAATGTACCTTGAATCTAGACAAAATGTAACACATGTATTAGAACTGTACAATTGAAGAATTGAAAAGTTAAGGTGGGCCAGGTTGTTTTTCTCAAAATGTTTTTGCAAGACAGCAAATAATCCGACCATGTCAGCAATAAGTCTGGTAACATTTTCTGTGAAACATACAGAAAGCTGTGTCCAACTACGTCAGCAATAGAATAGTAACATTTTCTGTGTGACATGAAGAGAATTGTATAAGAATAACATACTGATCACCAAATAGCCAAACAAATCCTGTACCTACATGCTTTGTCTCCTTGCTGCAAGTAATAAAGGGTGCCTTGCTTGAACCTAATGTGTATTGGTCTTTGAAGTTTTTTCCTTTTACAGATTGGTCCTTGGGACTGGAACCCTCTCTTCACCTCGGATCAGACGGCCAGGTGGTTGAAACCGTACGGGGAAGAAACCAAATCGGTTCTTCTTATATGGAAAGTCCTCCGACTGAATTGTCGTTCAAAAGAGGCCAGCCACTTTCTGATCTGTGACTGAAGGACGGGTCTCCGCGAATCGGTGATCAATCACGTAGGCTCAGGTAAGGTGAATCTACTTTTTTCTGTTTTCTGTTTTAAATCAGGGACTAGATGTGTATTGTTTTTGTCAGATTGTATTTTTCTTGCAAGTCAGGGACAAAAAAGATTACTGTCTTGTCATAGATCAGGAGAAACAGAATCAGTAGGCAGTCATTCTGAAGAGACTATAACAAAATCCGTGGTACCACGTTAAAAATTAAGAAAAGTTACGTAACGATCAAAGGGTAAAACAAAATGGGTAATAATTGCACAAAAAGACCCCAAAACCCACCGTTAATGGAAGACGCAAAATATATGCAGTCGCAGCACGCCGGCAATATTAGATATTATTCAAAATGGGTTAATAAATACGAATTTGACGGAAAATTAGAAAAATCCTTACTTATCAAACATCTCAAAAACTATTCCAAGGGTCGGGTAAAAAAGCAACGTCGATTAGGAATTCCTCAGGCACACAGGTGGCTGGAGGAAGTAAACCATACGGAAGAAAAAAAAAGTTTGAAAGCAATGTTTTTAGATAAGGAGGATAATAACTTAGTAATAGCATCAGCACCTCCACCTCCCTTACCAGAATATGAAGCAAGTGAACAGGTTAGTCCACCCCCACTATATCCTGTGGTCACTGAAGACAGAGATATTGTGAAATTAAAACTGACTAAAATTAGAGATCCCATCGGGACCAGGTCCCGAACAAAGGCAGGTAATTCAGAAGAAGGTATCGAGTTATGGCAAATAGTTAAGAATGCATGATCTATAGGTGAAGAAGAAGAAATATGCCCGCTTATAGAAGTACCCAATCCTCAGGCAGGTCAAGACAATCAGGACCCAACTATCTTAGTGTATAGACCTTGGACTCCGGAAGATATCCGGAAAGCCACTGAGGGAATTCCCCATCCAAAGGTTAATTTTAGAAAATTCTCAGAAGATTTACAAGGAATGAGGTTGAGTTATAACCTAAACAGAGAAGAAATAGAAAAAGTAGTTAGACAAATTCTAGGGCCAGATTGGTACATGATTAGTGGGAACTGGAATCCCCGTGACGCTGCACAAAGACCCCTCCCACATAGTAGCGCAGAATTAGACACCAGAGTAAAAGGTCTTACAGACCGCATCTCTGAAAAATGGAAACCTAGGGCAGACTGGACTTGCATTAATTAATGCATCCAACAAGAAGGTGAAACAATTGACTGGTATTATGCCAGATTGTTAGAATGTTTTAATAACCACTGTGGAATGCAGGTTCCTGAAGATCAAACACAAGATTCCCCATATGAACAGCAGTTAAAGAATGCATTTTTAAAAGGCAGTAGCACGCCTATAAGCAGTTTTATTACAAAACACATGGTAGACCATCGTACAAGCAGGTTACAATCATTACTTGAATATGCTAGGCATGCCGAAAGGCATTTTAATAGCAAAAAGAAAAAGAAAGCTCAAGTATTTTCTGTAGAAGATGGAGCAGAAGTTTATGTAGTACAGTCTGGGAAAAAGGGCAAGAAAAACATGCAGGGAAACAAACAATCTGATCAGCGATTAGAGGACTTTGAGGGGTGGAAAAAAAGGGGAGAATGTTTTAAATGCGGTAAAAAGGGACATTTGGCAAGGGATTGCAAGAAAAACAAGGCAACAATGGAAGATAAGGAGGGTGAGGACTGACTATATGGTATTCAAGAATCACTAGAAGGGGCTAGCGAAGAAAGGACAAATGAGAATGTGATAAAGGGAGTAGAGGAAGTGCAGGAAGTTAGTGACAATGAAGAAAATAAAATATTAGACCTAGCTTTATTGAGCTTCGAGCTCTATTTAGCAGACATGAAACCAGAAGTTACACTCTTGGTAGAAGGGAGGGAGGGAGGTCAATTTTTTGTGTGACTCAGGGGCATCACAAACCCTGATACACCCCTCCAAACTGCCAGAAAACACAGTCACCTGATTACATACTGGTCAAAGCAGCTAATGGACAGCTGTATCAGGAGCCTCTCTCCCGTAACATTGCAATAACTGATCCAGTTTCAGGATTGAAACAAAGAAGCAACATTGTAGTTTCTGCAAAATGCTCAGTAAATCTCTTGGGCAGAGACCTCATGCAGCTATTTGGTATAGCAGTAGTCCCAACCATGCAGGGTATGGAAGCACAGAGACAAACTAACACCTTTGTAGTGCAATCAAAGGGTGAAATGTTTTACTGGTACAGCCAGGACTTGGTTATGACTGGTCCAGGGACTGTGACCAAAGAGTTAATGAACCTAGCCATCAGCAAGTTCCCCTCCCTTGACATTGATAAGCAACACCTGTTGCACTGTACCCTGTATTATTGCAACACACCAGGACCTGATAAGGAATATGAGCAAGAATTATTTAAGAATCATGCAAACAGATTGATATTGCGTAACCTGTACTGGGACACAGAAGGGAACAGTGTAGCCAGCTGTTCATTGCCCCAGGAGTTCTTTGCACTTTATAAATCTAATTGATTACCACATATTAGCTTAACCAAAAAGAGAAATATAGAATGGGCAGACCTAGGAGAAAAAGTCATGAGATGGGAGAAACAGACAGAACTAGAACTATCAGAACAAGGAATACAAGCACAAAAGTTAAACTGGATAACTCAGACCAACCCAGCTGTGCACTTACAGTTTAGCGAGGACAGCTGATTGACACTCCTATTAAAGGAGGAAGAGAATGCCTTACGAGACATACCAGAGACTCTCTGGTCAACAGGGAAATCAGATGTAGGACTCATTCGTACAGCGGGACCAGTTACTATCACGCCAAAGTCAGCATTCAGACCACAAAAAAGACAGTATCCCTTAAGAAAAGATGCAGAGGCAGGGATAAAGCCTATTATAGCAGCCTTACTTAAAGGAAGGATACTAGTAGAATCTCCCGATTCACCATGTAACACACCCTTATTTCCAGTTAAAAAGGCCAATGGAGAATGGCGTATGGTCCAGGATTTACAAGCCGTAAATGAACCAGTAATACCAAGGGCACCCACAGTGCCAGACCCACACACCCTGTTGAATGATTTGAAACCTCAACAAAAGTATTTTTCTGTGGTAGACATCAGCAACGCGTTCTTTTTGATACCAATACACCCTGATACCCAGTATTGGTTTGCATTTACATTTCAAGGGAAAAGGTATACATATACGCGGCTACCAAAGGGATATTGTGAAAGTCTAATGATATTCTCACAAGAAATGGCAAGCATCTTGGTGGGATTCACCCCACCAAGAGAGTCAGATTTTACTTTATGTTGATGACATCTTGCTGGCAGCGCCCACCCAGCAGGATTGTAGAGAAGATACCATAGCACTTCTATGATTTTTAGCCACTGAGGGACATAAGGTAAATAAAAATAAACTGCAGCTTTGGAAAAAACAGGTCAAATACCTAGGATATGTAATATCCAAGGAAGGTAGAACGTTAGATGAGGACAGAAAAATAGCAATTTTGCAAGCACCAAAACCCACTACCAAGAAGGAAATGATGTCCTTCCTGGGTACAATTAATTTTTGCCGGAGCTGGATTCCAAACTATGCCTTGGAATCTGCACCTCTGACTGACCTTATATATAAGAAGCCTATGGCAGCACAGGATTTGTTACAATGGACACCAGAGGCAGAATCTGCCTTCTGTAAACTAAAGCAGTTAATAGCATCCTCATTAGTTCTGGGATTGCCAAACTACCATAAACGTTTTTTCCAAACTGTAGATTTCAAGCAGGGTTACATGACATCAGTGTTAACACAACAGCATGGGGATAAGCAATGCCCCATTGCTTACTACTCATCACAACTAGACCCAGTGGCACTGTCCTTACCCCACTGTGTACAAGCAGTAGTTGCAGCTGCAATGGCAGTACAGGCTTCAGCCTCAGTAGTCTTGTTCCACCCTCTCACTTTGAGAGTACCTCATGCAGTCGCGATTATTTTACTACAAGAAAAGGTGGCATATCTTTCCCTTGCTAGGCATCTTTCCTGTATGACTATATTATTGAGCCAACCTCATATGACGATTGAACGATGCACGACTTTAAACCCTTCTACTCTGCTCCTGACCCCTGCAGATGGCACACTGCACTGCTGCTTGCAGGCAATTGAGCAAAAGACACTACCTAGAAAAGATCTCATGGATGTCCCCTTGGATGATGCCGAGGTGACATACTACGTGGATGGCTCGTGCAAAAGGGGTCCTGCAGGACATAACCTAGTAGGATATGCAGTAGTCTCTGATACTGGGATTATAGAAGCAAAACCTTTACCACACAACTTATCTGCACAGGCAGCAGAATTGATTGCCCTGACATGTAGCTTAGCAAAGGGTAAATGTGTAAACATTTTTACTGATAGCCAGTACGCTTTTTCTACTGAACATGTTTTTGCGCAACAGTGGAAAAAACGGGGAATGATAACATCTACTGGCAAACCTATAAATTATGTGCAGTTTATTTTAGATCTTTTAGAATTTATTCAGTTACCTCAGAAAGTAGCCATTTGTAAATGCACACCTCACACCAAGCAACAAGATAGGATTTCAAAAAGTAATGCGAGAGCTGATACAGCTGCAAAACAAGCAGCCACAGAAGTATTTCTTTTAAATGAGGAATTACAACCCTCTGAAACTTTAGATCTAGATATGTTAAAAACAATGCAGACACTCACTACGCAAGCTGAAAAACAGCAATGGATAAAACAAGGAGCAATCCTCGAAAAGGGGCTGTACATCTCTAGAGAGGGAAAACCAATACTTCCCTCTAATTTGTTTCACTATGCAGCATTGTTGAGCCATGGGCAGTGCCATGTCTCAACAGGAGGGATGGTACAGCTGGTGAACCAGGTGTTCACAACGTACGGATTTACAAACTACTCTAAAAAATTTTTGTTTGATGTGTCAGATTTGTAACAAACATCATGCACAGAGGGCAATAAATCCCAAGCAAGGGAGTTTCCCCACACCACCATATCCGTTTCACACTATTTGTATGGATTTCATAGAATTGAACAAATGTGAAAAGAAGAAGTATTGTCTTGCCATTGTAGATATGTTTTCCAGATGGGTGGAAGCCTTTCCAACCAAAATCCAGATGCAGCTACGGTGGCAAAAATACTTGTCAAGGAAATCATTCCTAGGTTTGGTATTCCGGAAAGAATCTACAGTGACAATGGTACACACTTTGTAAATCAAACCATACAGCAGTTGAGTAAGCATTTTGGTATTTCTTTAAAAAATCATTGTGCATACCATCCGCGATCTGCAGGGCTAGTTGAAAGGCATAATGGTATACTAAAAAACAAATTGAGAAAATTAATAGCTGTGACAGGAAAAAGTTGGTTGTACTGTTTACCCCTGGCACTGTTGAGCATGAGAACTGTCCCTACAGCAAAAGGATTGACTCCTTTTGAAAAACTATTTGGAAGGGCTTATTATACACCCCAGTGGAAACTTCTCATGTCATCAGACCAGAAAGCTAATTTTACACTAGCTGAGGAGTTTTAAACATCTGTTGCAGTCAAATTCTGTTTCAGATAGAAAACAAACCAAAACATCAGAAGTGGCAGTGACGCCAGGAGACTGGGTGTGGATGAAAATCGTCAAGCAAAAAAACTGGGCATCGCCAAGGTGGGAAGGTCCCTACCAGGTGCTTCTTCCGACACCCACTGCAGTCAAGATAGCAAAACGAGCTTTGTGGATACACCTGATGCACTGCAAGCTGGTTAAGAACTTTGAGTTGGACAAAAATCTTACCTCTCCATCGGGGCCCTCAGCACAAAGTCTGGCTACAAAGGGGGGTCAGATCAATAGGACTGATCCGTCTCAACCCCAGTGAAGAAACCATTGGTGCTGAAGGTCCTATTATGGCAGAGAGTAAGAGCATGTGTCCAAAGTAAAGATGACGGAATCCAGTAAGATCCAAATACACCTACTTGGAAGAGCCAGAGAAAACAGAAATGCAGAACAACCGTTTCCACAAAAGTATTGCATAACCATCCTGTTGACTGTACTAGTGACAATAATCTTTTTGTTGTGGCTATTCCTTTTCTCAGCCACACAAATTGAACTGAACAAGCGTGCAGAGTGGCACCCGAACTTTAACACTTACCAGACAATCAAATATGTGTATGCTGAAACGTTCAATGTTTCGAATTGCTGGATTTGCACAGCTTTACCAACAGCATATGGGGGGTTACTGTTAACTTCAGTTCCCCTAGGAGCCAATAAGACCTGGGAAAACCTAATTCATGATACATCAGATGTCACATCACAAGATAAAGTAGCATTGCACTTGTCTGTTCGACAGAAGGGAACTGTGTGTTTTTATAAGAATGATACAGTCAAGGTGGGTTGGAGCAATTGCAATGTGACTGTTCCCTATAGATGCTACACTAAACCTGATAACATCAGATCCTATTGCAACATGAGCTATGATACATTTGTTGAACTGATGCATAGGACAATTGAAGAAGTAAAACATAATGCTGACCTCTATAAGCAACTGTCCATAATCGACAAAAAAATGTTTCATGCAGAGTCAGGGTATAGTAAAGTTATTACTAAAGTAGAAGATTGTTACTTTATATGCGGTAGAAAAGCATATAAATGGCTACCTGAGAATTGGTCCGGCAGTTGTTTTTTGGGGTACCTGGTTCCGGCCATACGACACACAGCAGTTTTACCTCAAGGGAAAATTCGGAATGTTTGAGAAATCAAGAAGCCTGTCAATCCAGTGGGGCAAATCAATGCGTGCTGGAAAAAACATCATGGTGTGGGCTTAGGGAGCAATGGACTGTCACACATGGACTTGAGTGATACTGTTATATCGTGGGCAGGTGTACTGCCAGCATATGGAGCAATGAAATCAATCTGGGAACTGAGAAAATTGTCTAAGCTTCTCGAAATAATGAGCAATGCAACCTTTTCTTCCCTAGAATTGGTGACTGATGAACTAACTGCCATGAGAACAGTGGTGCTTCAAAATCGCATGGCTCTTGACTTCACCCTAGCGGTGAGAGGAGGTATGTGCGCTTTAATCCAGGAGGAGTGCTGTTCGTATATTCCTGACCACAAACACGAGATAGACAACCATCTTGAGGTGATTCAGCAGGTGTCAGCCATGACCAAGCCAGGACCAAATCCATTGACGGACTTTTTCCAGAAATTGTTTGGGGGTTGGGGCAGCATCCTGATGAACATTCTGATTGCCATCTGTGTAGGAATAATCGTACTGGTGGTATGTGTGTGTTGCTGCATCCCCTGTATAAAAAGACTGATTAAAAATTTTGTCAACATTTCAGTTTCAGAAACCTTATACCAAGATGCTGAACTTGAAGAATTGCTAAAAAACTGAAAATGCTTTCATGAGCTTAAACTGAATGACTCTCTTAACTGCAAATCCTGAGCAGGAAAAGGTTAGGGGAAGAAAAAACTGTTTATGCTTATCTTGAAAGTAGAATAAAAGTATTAAAAGGGGGGAAATGGTAGAAAAATATATAATAGTAATATGCATGCTTAAAGCATTCGAGGTTTAAAAGAGTTAATACATTTATTCTGTTCACACTGCATGAATCTGCACAGCTATTAGAAACTTAACAAGAGACATTTCATTTCTGCTAATGTCATGAAACTTAACAAAGAGATATTTCATTTCTGCTTATGCCATGAGAAAATATGCAGCTGCTAGAAGCTTTGATAAAGAAATCAATAGATGCTTGAAAGTATAAACCATAGTCAGCATTACTTGCACCAAAGCTAGAAATGTACCTTGAATCTAGACAAAATGTAACACATGTATTAGAACTGTACAATTGAAGAATTGAAAAGTTAAGGTGGGCTAAAATAAGCCCAAGGCCAGGTTGTTTTTCTCAAAATGTTTTTGCAAGACAGCAAATAATCCGACCATGTCAGCAATAAGTCTGGTAACATTTTCTGTGAAACATACAGAAAGCTGTGTCCAACTACGTCAGCAATAGAATAGTAACATTTTCTGTGTGACATGAAGAGAATTGTATAAGAATAACATACTGATCACCAAAGAGCCAGACAAATCCTGTACCTACATGCTTTGTCTCCTTGCTGCAAGTAATAAAGGGTGCCTTGCTTGAACCTAACGTGCATTGGTCTTTGAAGTTTTTTCCTTTTACAGTGGGCATGAAAAGAAAAAGAAATTCCTAACTTCTGTGATAACACTCCGTGACTCACTGCAGTTACATAAAACATTGCTAGCTTAAACAAATCACTATTCATCTCACAGATACATTGCACTCTATAATTCTTTCAGAAATTAACTCATTCCCTCCAGTACAGCTCTTTTGACTGTGTACCTTTAACTCCCAGTGGGTGTGGCTTGAGCCTTTAAAAAATGAAGTTATCACCTTACAGTTCTAACAAATACTCATTGACAGAGGTCAAATTTCAGTACAATTGTGTTTGACATCATGTATCCTTCAAGATAAAATATTCTGATAGTTTCTATGCATGTAGTATGGTTTTGGAATTATTATTACAAATATGAACAAGCAATATTTGATGCCTAGAGGCGCAGTAAGAGGTAACTGCAGATGCACCTGGAGGCATCACTCGGCTGTAATGAGTTAAGGAAAGAAAGAAAAATCCATTGTACCACAACATCGAAATATCACTTTAAATCAATGAGACTAAGTGTTAATATGGAGAACACATACTAACTCTGAGGTAGCGGTAATCTAGAATAGTCCCTCCAGTCCAAGACACAGTGTTATTAAAGTTAATATATATAAACAGAAAAACAGTGTTAAATGGACAGGCCTCATGTCAAGAGTTGCGGGAATATCCCAGCAAAAAAAGAAGTTATGCCCTTACCATAACGTTCCATGTGAGTTGTTCATCTCGCCTTTTTGTTCTTACACGTGGGTCGGAGCCGATCCCTCGGCTCCGAATTGGGCACTTTTCAAGCTCAGACTCTCAGAGAAGCTCGAGACCCAGTGAATATCCCATGATGCCCTGCTATGAATCCCCAGATCTAGTATGCTGCAACCAAGACAGCCTACAGACAGAATAAGACTATAAAGTCTACCTACTTAGGTAAGTATAAGAGTAGAAGGAAACAAGAAGAGCTGGAATGTATAAACAGACTGACAGCTGAACCAATCTACCAAGGCAACCCTCCCACTCGACTGGAGGGGGATGGTGGGCGGGAATGTAAGAACAAAAAGGCGAGATGAACAACTCACATGGAACGTTATGGCAAGGGCATAACTTCTTTATGTGAAGTTGTTCTATCTCGCCATTTTGTTCTTACATGTGGGTAGCATCCCAAGCACCCTAATCCTGGGTGGCTCACGGGAGAACATTCCTGAGCACAGTGGAACCAAACGTAGCCCTGTCCCTGGAGGTCTTATCCACTTTGTAATGAGTGATAAATGTGTGAGGTTTTGACCATGTGGCAGCTGCACAGATGGTATCTAAAGGCAAACGAGCTGCATGAGCCAATGATGTAGAAACAGCTCGTGTAGAATGGGCTTTGACATTGGTTTCTAATGGCTGATTAGTGGAAGCATAAATGAATCTGATGCAATCAGAGAACCACTTGGATAGTGTGATTTTTGATATTGAGAAACCTTTTTTATTCTCTGCATAAGACACGAAGAGTTGGTCCGATTGTCTGAAATCCTTCATTCTATCCAGATAGAACCTCAGTTGTCTATGTACATCAAGCTTGTGTAACATATATTCTAGTTTGTTGGTATGGTGTTTGAAGAAGTTTGGGAGCTCAATGGACTGATTTAAATTACTTTCCGAAGAGATCTTGGGAAGAAAGGTAGGATTAGTCCTGAGGGACACCCTATCAGGGTGAAAAATCAAATATGGAGGTTTGAAGGACAAGGCTTGAAGTTTGGAGACCCTACGTGCAGACGTAATGGCTACCAGGAATAAGGTTTTCCAAGACAAACTCTTTAAATGACAAGATGAAGCAGGTTCAAAGGGGGCGAGCATCAGTTGGGATAAAACCAGATTCAAATTCCAGGGGTAGACAGGATGCCTAATAGGTGGCCTGAGATGGTGGGTTCCTTTTAAAAATGCTTTACAAAGCCTATGCGACATGATGTTAGAGCGGTTGAAGCCTACATGGAAGTTTGAGATAGCAGCCAATTGAACTCTAATGGTGGCAGCAGCCACGCCATCATGGAACAATGACGACAAGAACTCTAAAATGGTATGGATAGGTGCTACATAAGGGTCTGTGTCATGTTGAGAAGCCCAGTGAATGAATCATTTCCATCTGCTGTTATATAGTTTCCTGGTAGATAGCTTATGAGATGAAACTATAATATGTTGGACCGCAGAAGACAACTCATGTGACCTGGCTAATGTGGGAATCGGAGCAGCCAAGCTGTCAGTTTCAGGGACGTGAGGGAGGGATGGAGAACTCCCGACGAATGAGTCAGAAGATCCGGCACTGGGTCTAGGATCCATGGTTCTTCCACTTGATATTTCTGCAGGAAGGGAAACCAAATCTGCCGAGGCCAAGACAGGGCTATTAAAATCACAGTCCTTCCCAGACTTTTGGCTTTCTGCATGAATTTGGGAATTAGAGGTATTGGCGGAAAGGCATATAGGAGACCCGGGGGCCAATCGTGTACGAACGCATCCCTCGGTTCGTTCCCCAGTGGGGGATAAAGGGCAAAGTAGCTGCTGCATTTGGCATTCATCGGAGACGCAAATAGGTCGCAGCAAGGCTGGCCCCATCTGCGAAAAATGTTTTCCGCTACTTGTTGATTGAGAGACCACTCATGAGGCGACAGCATGGCTCTGCTTAGTTTGTCCGCTATCACATTGGATGACCCCGGGATGTGCGTTGCTATCAGAAAGCGTCTGGTGGATACAGCCCATTGCCAAATCCTTAGGGCCTCCCGGCATAAAGCGTATGATCTGGTTCCCCCTTGTTTGTTGATGTACCAGACAACCGACATGTTGTCCGTCTGGATAGCAATTGTGCCTGGAGGAAGAGAGTCGTGAAAGTGTTGCAACGCTAGGAACACCGCTCTCAGCTCTAGGACATTTATATGCAAGTGCGTTTCCATGACTGACCAAGTGCCTTGGACCATCTTTCCCTGAAATAGCCCCCCCACCCTATCAGGGAAGCATCCGTGGTCACTGTGGCTGTGGGTTAGGGAAGAACGAAGGGACGTCCGATTATCACTTGGTCGCTGTGCAACCACCAACTGAGATCTTTCTCGCAAAGATTGGTTAACCGGATCTCGTGTGACATGGGTAGTTGTTGGTAAGACCATTGCGCGAAAAGTAACCACTGGAGAATTCGCATGTGCATGCGGCCTAACGGAACTGCTATCAAAGTGGCTGCCATTGTGCCTAAAAGCTGTAGTATTTGGGATGCTGGAGCTTTGTTGCGGGCTAAGAGACTGGATATTTGATTTTTTAGAGTTACGATTCTTGATTGGGGCAAACTGATCCTTGCATTGATGGTGTCCAGTTCTGCCCCTATAAATGTAATATGCTGCGAGGGCGATAGCGCAGATTTTTCGAAGTTTAGGGTTATGCCCAACTGGGAAAAAAGGTCTATGGTATAGTCTCTTGCTAGGATTAGTTGATGCCTGGAGGTGGCAGTGAGGAGCCAGTCGTCCAGATATGGAAACACCCGGAATCCCAACCGTCTCAGGTGAGCCGTGACCACTGCCATACATTTGGTGAACACCCTGGGGGCTGTGGTGAGACCAAAGGGCAGGGCTCTGAATTGATAATGACTGGCCCCCAGCCGGAAACGCAGGTGATCTCTGGAAGATCTGTCCATTTTGATTTGGTAGTAACCATCCTTGAGATCTATAGAGCACATCCAATCGCCCATTGCTAGGAACGGGAGAATCGACTGCAGCGTGACCATCCGGAACTTTTCCTACTTGACAAAGGTGTCGAGTTTGCTAAGGTCTAGTATGGGCCTCCAGTCCCCTGTTTTCTTTGGAACTAAAAAGAACCTTGAGTAAGTTCAGGATCCTATTTGGTCCGCCGGGACTGGCTGGATGACTCTTTTGTCCAGCAGCTTTTGGATTTCTACGGCTGCTAGTTTTCTCAAACTGTGTGGTACATCTGGGATCTTTGTACATATAGGTGGGGGGTTTATAAGGGGAATGTAATAACCTCTGGCAATGATGCTTTTTACCCAAGAGTCCGTTGTGATGTTTAGCCAGGTGTTTGGGTATAAAGCCAAGTGACCCCCGACTGCCTGCAGAGTAGGACAGCCAGGCTTCCTTTCAGGAACGCTGATAGGGCTTACCAGAGAACTGATCCCTGTCGCCCTGGTTCTGCAGACCGCCTCTGCCATTTGGACGGCGTCTTCCATTTCTGCCCCCTCCTCTGCCTCTAGAGGGGGTATCAGTAGGTGTGTTTTGGAAAGCTCCTTGAGGTTTTCAGAACCACATTTTCCCACTTCGTTGCCCTTTGGGGTACGGTCTGGTTGGAGTGGAAAAATGGACCCCTACAGCAGACAGAGTCTTCCCTTACTGTTCACACCTAGTAAGTGTCTACTTAACTTTGGGTCCAAACAAGGCGGACCCGTCGAGTGGCGTATTGACAAATGAAGATTTAAAGGCTTCCGCAAAGAAGCAAAGGCTCATCCAGGATTGCCTCCGAAGAGCTATCGCTGAGCCTGCTGCCCTACTCAATCCATCGGCAGCATACGAAATGAGATGCATGGATGAGTTTACGATTAAATTAAGGGTGTTGAGTTGTGCAGTCACCTTTTCAGAGACTGCATCAGCTGTATTACCCTGAAGAGTATCTCCCAGCTCTTTTAGGAGATCTCGTTGAAGGCGGGTAAAATGTGTCAGGTAGTTGAGCGACCTCATGGAAAATGCCGCAGAACTAAATATGAGTTTCCCATATCTGTCCATCGTCCTAGAATCTCTATTAGGAGGATGGATAGCAGAAGAGGTTTCTGACATCTCTTTCTTGGTAGCCGCCGCCACCACCATGGCATCAACTGGGACTCCTTTTGTAAGAAAAGCCTTGTCAGCGGGGGAAGTAATAAACTTATTGGGCCTCCGTGGGACCGGTTCCACTGAGTCAGAAGATTCTCACGCCCTTCGAGCAACCAGTTACATCAGTTCATCGAAGGGCGGAGTAACCCAGGAGGTGGATAGTTGAGATCCAAAGGCCTTCAGGAGGACCGACTCATCCTCAGAAGGGGCAAGGGACTGCCAATCACCCCTCTGCCTTAAGATTTCCAATATGTCTGCAAATGAGACATCTGCTGACGGGGATCATGGGGACCCTTCTGATTCCTCCAAGTCGGTATCCAATGTCAGAGATTCTTGTGGGGAATCCAAGTGCCTCCTCTTGCACAATCTCTTCCTAGGAACTTCATTGGGGGGGCATCCGGTGAAGTTCCTAGAGAGGAGGGGCCACCCAATGGGGATACCTGAGGCCCTGGATCTCGATGCTTTGTGGGGATCTGCGGGGAAGAGGTAGAACGAGACCCCTTAGGGGAAGGGGAAGACAGATCCGAGGAGGTAGTGGTCTTGGCAGCCATGACCTTCCTCATGGCATCGAAGGCACCAGAATCCTGGTCTGAGAAGTCAGTCGGCTCCGAAAAGACCGGCAGCTCTCCCCGGACTGAGACCCTCCACTCCAATCCAGAGGATGGGGCCGAGGCCACCTGCGCCAAAGCCCCCAGTGGAAGAGTCGGAATCGAAGTATTGGTTCGACTCTCCACCCCGGAGCCAGTGAGGGACTGTCGGCCCCGAGATTCCCCGGTCGGGACCGAGGAGATCAAGGTCGATGGAGCCGAGGGAGGAGGATCAAACCTCGGCTCCAAGGGTTCTATCAATATCGGTCCCATCTGCCCTGGCTCCGAACACTCAAATGGCTTCGGAGGAGGAAGTGGAGAAGCCATGGGGGAGATTTCAGGCTTCGAAGCCAAATGGCTCAAAGCAGATAGAATTTTGGCCTGGGCTGGGTTCTCTAAGAGCCTCTTAACCACTCGGTCCAGATCCACATCGGAAAGCCTGGAAGAATGAGTCGAGGGATGGGTCGAAGGGGCCGAAGATGGAACCGATTGAAGGATTAGAGACTGAGGGGGTCTCCAATATCGGTTCCACAACTGGACCCCGAGATGAGGACTCGATACACGGCTCCAAGGACTGTGGAGCCAATGCACGGACCATACTTGAGGAACTCGGAGCTGATGACTTGGGCTTCGAGGATCCTTTGGAAGACTTCGACCCCTTCGAAGCCTTGGAAGAGGTGTCAGCCTTATCTAAAGAAGCCTGAAATTCAGGCTTTAGGAATCCTCTCACCACCAATTTCCTTCGCCTTTCCAGGAGGACCCTGGTGCTAAAGGAATGGCAGATAGAGCACACCTCTTGTAGGTGTACAGAGACCAAACAGTACACGCAGGTGGAGTGATTGTCTGTAACCAACATTTTCTGACCACACTCACACCTTTTAAACCCTGATTTTTGTTTTTTTGACATGGTTTAACTACAATAACAAGTACAAAAACAAGTACTATGATACAGGTAAATATATATATATATATATATATATATATATACATATATACATATATATCTAAACAGTCTACTAAGTCACGCTAAATATAAGAATAGTAGTTTAACTATCTAATAAAACTATACTACTATCAGCTACGATATATATAAAACTACCACTCTAAATGTATATAACAAACACAACACGCACAAAACCGGCTGACAGAGCCCTGTCACGCCCAATAAGAAAGGCCTAAGTCCTGAAGAAAAAATAACTATTTAAAAGTTCTAGCAATCTAAACTAACTGGAATCCTAACACTATACTATTAAACACACTACTGGATATAATACTCAAAAAAATTTTTTTGAAGAAAAATTGTAATAATAATAGAAATTTAAAGTCACTGGCCTGAGCTAACTCCGATGAGCTGTTGATCCGTTGCAGCGGCAAACTAGATCTGGGGATTCATAGCAGGGCATCATGGGATATTCACTGGGTCTCGAGCTTCTCTGAGAGTCTGAGCTTGAAAAGCAGCCCAAGTGTAAGAACAAAACGGCGAGATAGAACAACTTCACATCATTATTTATCTTTTTTAAAGCAAATATTGATGCTTGTGTTTACTTCACAACTGCAGTTTATTTTTGACTCTGAAGAGCTTGCAAATATGGGTAATGGATTTCTGACAGGAAGCTACCCTCGGGTCTATATCAGAACATTGAATATTTAACAGTTCGAATCACTAAAGGTTGACCTTTAGTGATCGAACTGTTAAAACATCGAATGTTCAGAAAAAAACTAAAAATAAAAAATATATATATACGGTGTAGGCAGGGGGGGCTTGCTACACCCCCCCACACCCCCCGCTACTTAAATATACCAACTCCAAGACCACACTACATTGAAGTAAATGGAAATCTCCCCTTACGGAGATTTCCGTTTACTTGTTCGATGTTCTGCAGTTTCGCTATTCTTGTGTCGACAATGTCAGATTCGTCATTGTCAGCTTTCGAGAATGTAATATAGACCCCTACCCTCAACAAGTTGTTTGCTGCTTTAATTTATAGCTGCTACCAGACCTTAGTTTGTAGTTTAAAACAAAAATATATTGCCAGTACAGCAATAATATGTGAAAACTATGATTCTTCTTCAATACTACTTAGAGAATCAATTGGCAGTATGCCTAACATTTTCAATATGGGCAGTATTAGTTATATGCTACTGAAAGCAACTCATTTGTATCAGTCTTGCACTGAATGATTCAGTCATCAACTCATGCTCTTTCTTTGCACTATATACTAGATTATAAAGGTCATTAACACTGACATGCTATACTACTCACAGAACAGAGCTTTCTACCCTCCTTCTCCAAATGTGGAATATTTAAATTTTATTTTACTCTAATTTTTCAAATTTTTTAAAACTTTTTTAAGTATTGTAAATTAATACACTGGATTTACTATGTTCCCAAAGCATTACTCTATCACTGTGCTCTTCTGTCACTTATGGGTTATTGTACTCTTGCCTATTTTGTATGTTTGGTCAGTTTTTGACTACAGGCTGAGACTGAACTTGGTCAGAACTGATGATTGCAAAGTCAAATAAATAAATAAATAAATAAATGACTAAATAAATACTGGCGTTCATAATGTGGAACAAGTGGTAACTCCCTTGCTTATTCTGCCCAGATTCCTTCTCCTTTAGACTACGGGTCTGAAGCGGAGGATTCTCATATTCTTGATAAGCCCTCTGAGGAAATTTTCCTTTGGGGACACAGTCTCTAGGATGAGGGACTTTTTGAGTGGGATTGCGCTCAGGTTTCTGATATCCATAAGAGGTACTATGAATCACTGCAAATGGAATTTCCTAAACCTGCGGCCATTCCTCCTGTCTTGCCTGCTTTATTGGATGTTTTTCCACTGCCTCTAAAGTGCCGGGTTCTCTGCCCCCTGCTCCCAGGAAGTCTGATAGGTTTTACAAGGTGCCTGAAGATTGTTCCTTTTTGTTTAAATGTCCTGCTGCTGACCCCTCTGGTGTCTGTAGCCTCTGATAATCCATCTCAATTGCTTCCTTCATCCAAGTTACTGCCTTCTGACAAGGACAGTTGAACCATGGATAGGCTGGGTAAGAAGGTTTATACTTCCTTTTAGGGCTATTAGTTATCAGACCCATATTTCTAGGTATCTCTTGGCTCTTCTTTCTCAGGCCTGTCAGGTTCTTTCTGATTTTCCAGACTCTGAGGGTAGATCTTCTGTTCTTTCCTTGCTTGGGACTTCCTCTTGGGTAGTTTGTCATTCTATCAAATGTAGTTATGATGTTGCAGATGCCTCTTCAAGGGCTGCTGCTTCTGGTTTCTTTCTGAGGAGATACTCATGGCTTCGGCTTCAGTGTTTGCCTGATGATATTAAGGCTAAGTTGCTGGATGCTCCTCTGGGTAATACTCTCTTGTTTGGTGAAGCAGCTGCTGGTTTATTTAAGTCTCTTCAGGACAAGGGGAAGGCTTTACAGGAGCTTAAGCATGTCTTTGTTTCTCCTGTGCCTAAATTTCAACAGAACTACCCTTTTAAGACAGCCTTTGTTCATAGGCAGTCTCGTCTTCCTCCTAAAGGTAAAAAGGGTAGTAAATGGACTCCTCCTGCTAAGGTCACTCAGACTGCAGGGATTCTTAAGCCTTCCTTTTCTGACAAACCAGGTACTGTCTGACTATCCACCCATTCCCAGCCACATTCCTCTGTCTCTTTGCCTCTCTTTTTCTCTTTCTGTTTGGCTCTGGATCACCCAGGATTCTTGGGTTTTGTCAATCATTCGTCAAGGGTACTTCATGGTCTGGATTTCCCATCCTCCTTTTATGGGCATTCCTCAGCCTCTTTGGGAACAGCTTCCTTTTTTCCCAGAGGTTCCTTCAGGACCAATATGCCTGTGCCCCAAAGGGTGAAAGGGTTTTATTCAAGAATGTTTCTAGTGCTCAGAAAAGAAGGTATTTGGAGACCCATTCTAGACCTGTCCTATCTGAACACTTTTCTGAAGGTGCCTTCCTTTCGGATGTTGTTCCTTCAGTCCATTTTTCCTCTCTTGTTCCCTCAGGCCTTTCTGGTGTCTCTGGACCTCAAGGATGCTTATCTCCATATTCAGATCCCTCCTCTTTTTAGGAGATTTTTGCATTTCTCTGTTACTTCCTGGCATTTTCAGTTCTGTGCTTTGCCCTTTGCCCTTTCTTCTACCCCAGGGGTGTTCACCAAATGCCTCACCCCTGTGATTGTATTTTGCAGGCTTCAAGGGATCCAAATCTTTCCTTGTTTGGATGACCTGCTGATTCAGGTGTCTTCTCCAGGGGTCCTTTTGCAAAATCTTCATTTTACCATTTCTCTTCTTCAGACCCTGGGGTTCACGATAAACTTCAAGTCTTCCTTGACTTCCTTCTCAGGATCATGTCTTTCTGGGTTGCATGTTTCAAACTGTGCCAATGCTGGCATCATTGTCTCCTCCAAAGGCATTAACTCTCATTTCTTTCTTTCAAATTCTTCTTCCCCTGGCCTCCATTTCAGCCAGGGAGTTTCTGAGAACTCTGGGGTTTATGGCTTCCACCATTCTGATGCTTCCTCTGGCCAGACTCCACATGAGGAAGTCCCAGTGGTTTCTGAAGTCAGTGTGGCTTCAGCATGCACATCCTCTAGACTTTCCTGTTCCTCTTCTCCCATGTCTCAAGGTCAAACTTCTGTGGTGGATTCAGCAGTTGTCTCTGAATCCAGGGCTCCCATTTCAGCCTCTGCATTCCTCTCAGGATCTGTTCATAGAAGTTTCAGATGTGGGATGGAGGGCAACGTTTGGTCCCTGAAGGTTCAGGGAGTGTGGTTGCCTCGTAAGCGGAAGGAGCGCATCAACATCAGAGAGATGAGGGCTCTTATGCTGGCTCTTCAGGCCTTTCATCCTCTCTTCTCTGCAGGACCTCTCAAGGTATTCACAAACAATAGCATAGTCATGTGGCATTTGAACAAATGGGGGGGGGGGTATGAGATCCTACCATCTTTGCCAGCTGGCACTTCTGCTATTGGATCTGGCTAGCCAGTATCATGCGACTCTTCAGGCAGTTATACATTCCTTCAGATCAGAACATTGTGGCAGACAATCTGAGCAGGCCCTTCCATGAATGGATGCTTCACAGGGATGTGTTTCTGGACATTGTTTACCAGTGGGGTACTCCTCAAGTAGATCTCTTTGCCTCCCCTTTGAACAGACAACTTTCTATGTTTTGTGCCAGAGTCCCAGGTCTTCTGGTCTGGAAGGTAGGTGCCCTCTCATTTTCTTGAAAGGAGTTGTTTCTTTGTGCATTCCATCCCCTTCCTCTCATTCCAAGAGTCCTGTTCAAGATTCAACAGGATGCTCACAAAATCCTGTTGTTGACTCCCTTTTGGCCAGGACAGCAGTGGTTCCCTCTACTTCTGGATCTCGCCAGGGGCAGTCATCACAAGTTGGATCTCCTCACACAAGATGAGGGGTCTGTCATCCATCCCCACCTGTCCACGCTTCAACTGACACCATGGGTGATAGGGTTTTGATTCCTCATAGACAGACATAGAGGACGTGCTGCAAGTCTTGCAGGAAGCTAGGAAATCCTACGTCTCTAAATGAAAGAGGTTTCCTATTTTGTCTTTCTTATGATCTGGACCCACTTTCTATAGATGTTCCTTTTGGTTCTTTCTTATTTGTGTGAGTTTCTATTTTGTCTTTCTCGTGACCTGGACCTACTTTCTATAGATGTTCCTTTGGTTCTTTCTTATTTGTGAGAGTTCTCAATGCTGGTTTGGCCTATTCTTCTATTGAGGCCCACTTATCAGCTCTTTCTGATTGTCTGCCTTTCAACTCCCCTGTTAGCTGGGTCTATATTAGAACACCGAACGTTCAAAATTTCGAGTGTTCTAATATCGACCCATTTTCAGCTAATGCTGAAAATATTGAAGAAACAGAAAACCAAATTTTTTCCTAGGGAAAGAATTTGGTTGTCCGTTTCTGTTGCTTCGGTATTTTCAGCGCTGTGGTGGAAAGTTACGGGTCGGGTTCAGGTAAGTGTGCGATTGTGTGGACGTGAGGGTTAGGGTGGGTTAGGTGAGTTAGGGTTAGGACGTGGGTCAGGTAAGTGTGCGATTGTGTGGATGTGAGGGTTAGGGCAGGGTAGGTGAGTTAGGGTTAGGGCGCGGGTGAGGTGACTGTGTGACAGTGATGGACCTTAGGGTTAAGGTTTGGGTTAAGGTAAGTGGATAGTTAGTGGTGTATGTATAGTTTAGTGTAGGGTTAGGTGTAAGAGTTTAGGTGTATGTGTGTGGATTGCTGTTTGTTTGGTGTGCTTGTGTTGTGTGTATGTGTTTTGGAACAGCGAATGTTTTCCCTAGGAAAAAATTTGCTGTTCTGAATGTTCAATATTTTAAATTTTCAATTCATAGGGTTCGATATTAGAACCCTCGACATTTTGAATGTTCAGTGTTCTAAAATAGACCCTGTTAGCTTCTAGATTTGAGACTAAGCAGTTTCTTAAAGGCGTCCTGAATATTAGACCTCCCAGGAAACCTGTTCCTCCTCGCTGGGATCTTAATTTGGTACTGGAAAAATTAACTCCTGCTCCTTTTGCGCCTGCTGTTTCAGCTTCCTTGCAACATTCTTCTTGGAAGACAGTTCTTTTGTTAGCTCTTACTTCTGCCAGATGGGTGTCTGAGTTGCAAGCCCTTATGGCTTTTCCACTTTTTTTGATATTTCATGAGAACAGGGTGTCCTTGCATATTAATCCTTCTTTTATGCCCATGGTGGTTAATGAGTTGTCATGTAATTAGTCTATTAATTTGCCTACCTTTTTTCCTAGTCCGCAATATGGCAGTGAGAGGGTGCTATATACCTTAGATGTGCATAGATGGTTCAGATTTTATTTGGATAAAACTACAGCTGACCTGAAGTCTGACCAGTTATTTGTTTCTTTTCATCCTAGGTCTTTAGTTTGCTTGGAAACAGCCAAACCTATTTCCACTTGGATTTCAAAGGCTATTTCCTTTTATTGCACTTTTCATGGTGAGAGACTTCCTTCGTCTATAAAGACTCATTCCACTACAGCTATGGCTTCTTCTTCTTCTGGTGCTTTTTTCAAAGGCTTAGATGCTAATTCTATTCTTGAAGCTGCTACCTGGACTTCTGTGCATATCTTTACCAAACATTACCAGCTGGATACTATCTCTAGGACTGGTTTTATTGCTGACATTCTTGGCTTTTGGAGGGCTTGGCTGCTTCCTCCTCTCGGGTTTCTTCTTGAGCTTTTGCACTCTCCCATTAGTAAGGAAAACTGCAGCGGTGAATATAAGGACATAGTACAGTTGTGTAAAATCTTACCATAACTGTAGATGTCCTTGCCTTCTCCGCTGCAGTATTCACTTCCTCCCTCCATCCCCCTGGTCTTTTTCCCTTCCTGGCTGTGCAGATTCTCCTTGGTTTTCCTTGGACTGCTGTTTCTACTGGGGCAATCTGTTCATAGGATGGTACGCCTGAATGTCACCTTTATGCCCTACCTTACACGCAAGAGTGAGCAGGTGATATTAAGCGCATCTTTAAACCAAATAGTCCAGTGTCTGGATGCTTCCTGTGTTATTATTTATCATTTCCATGCTAATTCTTTCCATTGAAATGAAAGTGGAATGATAATTCATTCCACTTTTGTTACTGTCCCGTTGTTTGTAAAGCTTTTTTAGCTAGTTTCACTGTGTGAAATGTATTACCTGGAAATCTTCTCTATTTGTTAAGCGTCTGTTTGTTCTGATTTCCTGCCAAGGAGTGTATCATATAACTGATTTGTTTTCAGTTAAAAGCATTCTGTAGAGTCTCCTTGCTCCTTTATCTGTTTAAAACTTTCACTTAGTGTCTCACTACTGTTTTTCTGCTGTGATGAACATTTATGTAGTGTTTTCTGCCTAAAATAGTGAAGCTAGTAGCTGTAGCATAGTTTCCTACCCTCCATCCCTACTGGTGTCTTGTTCTTATACTTGGTAGCTTTGCAGTTGCCCGCCCCTAGTGTATATTTGATCTGAGAGACTCCTCCCAGTCCAGTGTCATTAGTTCATTCTACCTAATACAGAGAGAATGTATGGTAAGGCCAACCCCCTTAATTTCTTAACCTTAAATTGTCTGCTTTCTCCCTTTCAACTTTACTTAAAAAAAAAAAAAAAAAAAAAAAAAAAAACTTTATTCGGCTGCTTTTACAGTATTTGTGTTTCCTCCTCCTATTCTATCACTTCATCTTGGTTTTTCTGCTACTTGTTCTCTAAAGTGTTCAATTGCATCTTCTCTGCTGCATTTATTACTGCTTGTTTTTAGCCTGTTTATTCTAAGCCTCTTAGGTTTGGTTTAAGCACTTGGGGTTTAGCCCTACCCTTAGCTCTCCCTGGCCTCTCTCCCTCAGATTCTGACAATTTCCTACGGATTCTCCTCCCAGCCTGGTTGATATGGGCATCCTGAGACAGTGTAGCAACTGCCTCGTGTACACAGACAACCGTCTACTACCACCACCTAGGAACACAATTTGTGAGAGATGCAATTACATAAAGAAGCTAGAGTCTAGGCTCTCTACCTCACAAGCCAGTATATCTGGCACTGAAAAGGTTGTCAACACAATGACTACCCCTCAAACACCACCCACAACTACACAACACACACCCACATATGTGGAGGTTCTCAACAAAAACTAACCCAAACATAGGAGACCTCAGATGCAAAAACACATGAGAACTCCACAACCCTCCACACCACATACTATGCATAGTCAACACACCAGTGACTTGCAACCACTAAGGCCTAACCATAAACCCAACATATTAGTTATAGGAAACTCCATTGTGAGACACGCAGATGTCCCCCTCACCAGGCTGGATAAGGAGAAAGTCATGGTTAGTTGTTTGTTGGGTGCCAGAATCCACCATATCACACATGCACTAAAGTCTCTCAACAGCAGGTACTGTTATGGCTCTGTCATAGTCCATGTTGGTGTGAATGACTTGAGACGTACTTCTATGATTGAGCTCACTGAATGTGCCCCAAGCAGGTATGTCCCTAGCCTTAAGCAGCATTCTACCGTCAACCAGAGTGATGCCGCAATACAAACAGAAAATGATCGACTTTAACAATTGGATTAGTTTTTGGTGTCATTCCGGGGGGGGGGGGGGGTCCAGTGCGGACACCATGGGAAGATATGATTGCTTTGCTAGAGGTGGCCTGTATGATCATCAGTCTCACTTGGGCTTCAGGCTTCTGGCAAAGGCCCTTGCCTCCCCCATAGTGCCTTTTTTAGGAAAAGTCATGAGGTCGATACTACCAATATAAAAATCTCAACAAAATGCACATTAAAGGTAATACTGCTAAACACTAGGAGCCTAAACATGAAATTGCACTCATTGCAAGCATTCTTAACCCTGGATAATGCTGACATTTGTGCAGTCACAGAAACCTAGTTCAAAGCTGCGGAGAGCACCTCAGCCTTAACTGGTTACTCATCCTGTCATACATTCAGACCCCAAAAATGTGGGCAGCAAAGCCAAAGGAGGTGGAGTTTCAATATATATTAAAGACACACACACCTCCAGGCTGGTCAAAAAGTATGACACACAGGAGACACTCCAAGTGCGGTTGACCATTGACAAGACCCCTATTCAAATTATAGCTAGCTACAAGCCCCCAAATCTGACTCAATATCCCCTTTCCACCTATCTGGACCTCTTCAAATCCATCAAGATTCAACTCTTTACCCTGATCCTGGGTGACTTTAATTACCTAACCATAGATTGCCAGAACACAAATGCCCAGAGATTCCTCAATTTTTATCAGTGCAAATGCCTTGGAACAGCTAGCCGATGCCCCCACAAGAGGTGATAATATCTTGGACTTGTTATTAACCAACATGAGTAACCACTGCAGCATCCCTGTGGTATCAGCCTCCCTGGTAAGATCCAACCATAAAGTGATCACTTTTGAAGTCACCATATCCCCTGACCCCCCCCCCGGCTAGGGTCAAAGAAAAAAACTTCTCCAAAGATGATTACAACCTCCTGAGGGATGGTATAAACAGCTTCACAACCCCCTCCCCCACTGTGGGAACTGGCACCAATGTCTAAATCTACACCAAAGTACTATACAAGCATTTATATAGATGCATGGAATCAGGAATACCTGACAGGACAAAGTCATTCTCTGGAAGGAAGAGTAAACCTGTCTGGTGGACATCTGCAATAAACAAAGTATATAACAAAAGGAAAAAAAATGCTGTCCAGGACCAAGAAGGAGCAGGTGCCCAACTGGAAGCAATCTCTCCTTAGCCTGAATAAGCAAATAAGAGCACTAGTGAAATCCTCTAAAGCCAACTTCAAGTTCAAATTGGCCACATCTACCAGAGACGGTCATAAGGCCGGCTTCTCACATGTCCGCAGTCTCAAAGGAAGCACGCAGATCTGTTCTGAACTGGTGGTCAAGTTCATAGTTCATAGGTTAGCACTAGGCCAACTGCCCCCGTGAGCCATTCTAAGCCCAGCCAATTACCCCATGTGAGAATCACACCCTGACCCCCGTGCTTGTAAGGTAAACACCTTAACAATTATGTCACCCTTTATTCAATGTTGACATTTAGTGGCAGAATGTCAGCCATTTCCAGCAGAAGAACAACTAAACAAAATGTTAACTGACCTCATAATTATGTTTCTGTGGATGCGTGTGAGAGAATGGTATGTATTTTCTGGGTGAGGGTATAGGGCACATGTTTATTCAATGTTAACATTTAGTGGCAGAATGTCAGCCATTTCCAGCATAAGATCAGCACAACAGCTAAACAAAATGTTAACTGACCTCATGATTGTGTTTCTGTGGATGCGTGCGAGAGAATGGTATACATTTTCTAACTTTGATTCGCTCTGTGGTATAGCAGCTTGCACCTACATCAGGGAAAGTAAATACTGCTGATCTTTTAGTACATCTGTGCACAGGCAAATGTGAAAAACTGAACTTTATCTCAAAACACACATAAAAAAGCTCATCAAATTTGACATTACATTCTCTGTTCAGATAGAGAGTTCTTACTTCTAGACATGCAAATGAAGATGGGGAAACAATTTACAAGAATGCTGTTTATCATCGGGGGACAGTAAAGAACAGATTTCAATTCATGAGGTATATCCTTCAGACATGGGTGACTGAGTTTCTCAAAGGATCTCAATCTGTATGAATGCCCCTAATGAACTGAAGGTCTACTGTAAACAGTCGTTCCTCAAATACGTCCAACAGAAAACAGTAACATGCAAACTTTGTGAAATATTCTTGTTGAATGCAGATCTTAAGACTGTGCCTGCTAACCAAATAATAAGCCTATACAAAAAGATATTTTGTGGCAAAGCATCTGGAAGACAGTGGACTAAAGTCCTAGTTCTATGAAGAGCACATAAGGAGACATGATTAACCCTGTACTTCAGGTAATTAAAAAATGCAAAGCAAGTGTGAGAGGATAAGCTCTAACCACAGCAAAATTAGCAAAAAGACTGCTGGTATGCATAGCAATGCACTCTGGGAAGAATTGAAGTGGACACAACACCCATCAGGCTAGGTCAGAAAGCAACACCAAACAGGACATTATCACTGAAGCTCAAACTACACTGGACATCAGCAGCAGGCAGGCAGGTTAACTCCACAAACGGGAATGGAAAAATGGGTCAGGGAAAATCTATGCCTCAGCCTGGGAAGGGCCGTTTCATAAAACATGAGAAAGGAGGAAGGTCTAGAGTACACAAAGTACAAAACCCATGAGGCACTGTTTTTGGAGTTCAATTTCTACCTTAAAGTTTCAGGGTGCTTATTAAAGGACTGAGACCAAGTAAAGTTTTAAGCTGAACATTTGTGACACAGCATACTGAACTCTGGAAGCCCAAGTCTGTAAATACTTACTCACCTGTCAAAAAGTAATGCCGTAAAAGCTAATTCCACCAACACAGTATCTAAAGAGATACAAAATGAAATTAAGGCTGTCATAGTAGCTTAATTCATACAACTGCCAGGATACAGATGCCTACGGATACAGATTTTCAATTTTTTTTTTTTGGGGGTGGGGGATGCTAGTAAATCCCAAATCTGGGCTGAGTATTTGAAAACACAAGTAAACTAAATCTGAACTGTACAAGTACTGGAAAAAAAACAGGACTGAAGGAATTTGGCACTTTAGGCCAGAGCACTTGTTCACCGCAATCTGTATATTTCCTTGCATTTACTATGAGTTAACAGATTGTGTACAGAATGAACAGTAGTTTACACGCAAGTGCAGAACAATGAAATCACAATAAAGGACTGGAGATTACTTAAAAAAATCAGATAAAATTGCTGGATTTCACATAATGAAAAACACGTTTTAGAGAAACAAGTCAGTGCCATGACAGATGCGCCCCATTCCTAATCCTCGTTTCAAAAGATATTGCTTATATACATTTCTTTTTACCAGGAGCTACGACACGGGAGTCATTTTAACAAGAGAAAATCTTACTAGTCATGAAACAATGTTTTGTGAAATTTAATCACAAGTTTTTGCCTTCCAGCATCACTTGGGGCTCCTGGAGGATTTTAATTTTATAATAAAACAGGTGTAAAACTGAACTAAAACTGTGCATCCTAATATCAAGAGGATTTATTCTTTTATGAAGGCTAAGGTTTGGTAACTCACCATTATAAAGAGTTTCTAGCCAAACTATGCAACAGTCCCAGGTAACTGGTTAAAAAAAAAATCAGAGAGAGTTACACCAATCAATGCTCTGATTTGAATCAATAGGAGCTTTGACAAAACTGGAAAAATGGATCCCTTTCTCCTTTGAGAAATGCAGTTTGTCAAGTAACAGACTAAATCCAGAAACCTCTGCAACGTCTTCTGTTGAATTAAAGAAAATGCAGAAAGACATTTCACTTTCCACACTGTTTTTAGAATTTACCTCAAAAAACAGGAGAATACACATTATGGCAACTGACCAGCCACAGTTTTCGCAAAGTTCTAAAGTTAATAACTAATCACTGCTAAAACAGGAATTTAAGGGAAGGGGTGAAATTATTCAGGAGTTATTAGGGAAGACAGAAATACAGCCTAGGAGTGGGATACAATGAAAGTGGAGTTTAAAAACAGGGTAAAAATAAACAAAATTTAGAGGGACCGAAAAAGGTTTTGGAGTTTGATTTTGACAAACGTTTGAAGAGTTGGGACTACGAACCTATAAGGTTACTGCAGAATAAAGGGAAGCTTAATATGTGAAACTGCGAGTGCAAAGAGAAAATTAGGGACTACCTGGATAATGTGCACACATTTAGAAAGATTGCTGTTAAGCAACTGTTTGATAACTCCATAGCACAAAAGCTTTTAGCACAAGACTCTGGCAACAGAAAGTAAAAAAAGTTTGTCGCCAAGCTTAGGGATCCTATGACAAGGAAAATAACCAGAGAACCTGCCGCAGTATTAGAAATATTTCAGAAATTTATGAAAATCAGTATAAATCAGATAAACATGGAAATCAAGAAAAAGCGCAAATTGAACTATTTAGGGAAGATTTAAATATGTCAGGGTTAGAGGTAGACGAGGCTCAGTTATTAACAGGATCGAAGAGATAAGTTAAAAATGTTGATGTATAAACAATCTACAAGAAAGTATCCAGGAATAGATGGCATTCCTGTGGAAGTTTGGAAGCTAGGAGGGAAGAAAGTAATAAAAGATCTGAAAGGTTTTGTTTAATGGTATTTTAAAAACAGGAGAAGCACCAACATCGTGGAATAAAGCTGTGGTGGCTGTAATACCTAAAAATGTTAAGACCTATCAGATCCAGCTTCATATAGGCCTATTTTGATTCTAAACCACGATTATAAAGTGATTATGTCTATAATGGCTAAAAGAATGGCAAAGGTGTTGCCAAAACTGGTACGTATTGATCAATGTAGTTTTGAAGACTCGAGGCAAACATTTTGACATTACTAAAACAATGATGATCCAGAGGGAAGTAAAATGTAAGAAAAACACTACTACTACTGGTGTGCCTTGATGCAGAGAAAGCATTCGGAGTAAGCTAGGATTTTATGAGTAGGGGAATGGAAGCATTTGCATTCCCTAACACAGTAAGATTAATTAGGAGGATATACGAGGGAGTCAAAAATTATAGTAGGGGGTGGTTACTCTGAAAAGTTTTGTCTGAACACAGGAACCAGACAAGGGTATCCTCTTTCTCCTTTGTGTTATATTTAAAAACATTTGCAAAGAAACTAAGGGACTCTGAAATTTTAGGATACAGCTCGTATAGTACTAGAGAAAAGTTGTCTTTATTTGCAGATATTTTGTACCGGATAAAAACAGAAAAGGTTTTCTCAGTGTTGTGGAACATTCTGAGAAGTTTCAAATCTTTTTCAGGATATTAAACTAATGAATATAATGGCTATAGCTGTAAACTATGTACCCAGACATGAACTGATCCAGCAACACCCACATTTATGGGGGCATGATGAAATTAAGTACCTAGGAATATAGGTTAAAAGGATTCTGTTATACTAGCCAAGGATATATGGGACGAGACTAAACAAAATTTAATAGAAAAACTGAGGAATTGAAATTTTCTTGTTTATGGATATGGATAGCAAGGACACCACATACACAAATGCTGTAGATATAGCCAATCTACTGGCTGACAGAGTCAGTGAAAACTTCTCCCCTCTGTCCCCCCCATCAGTAAAGCAGGACATCCCCATTACCTGCCCCCCCCCACCCCTTATCGCTAGGAAATGGGTCATCACTGCCTTCTCAAAGGCAAAAACTACAGCCTCCATGAGACCCGATAACATCCCAGGCTGCATCCTACATGAACACGGGCATGAGCTTGCAGCACCATTAGGCACCCTATTCAACCAAAGCCTGAATACCGGCTTTGTCCCAGCCAAGTGGAGGACAGCCACGGTCATCCCTTTACACAAAGGTGGAGCATCCATCGATCCAGGAAATTATAGACCCATTAACCTAACTAGCCTGATCTGCAAGACCATGGAACGGATTATTATATAGATGGCCTACCTCTGTGCAAAGAGATTACTTTTGCCGTTCTCCATTTGTGAGGTATGAAATGTGTGGAGGCTACAGTTAAATAGCAATTCCCAAGAGCCTGATGGAGAGATGATAAATCAGCAAGCAAAGAAAGTAGTATTGCTGGCTCAGAATTCATCCTGAACTCTGTGAGTACTTTCTGGATGTGGACCCTGTTTTTCACAGAATATCACCAAGACAACACTTTTATATAGATTGTATTTTATGTAACATATATCATGGACAGTAGTAGGTTAAAAATAAAAAATATAACTGGGTGCACAAGACCCAGGGTAAAAAAAAGAAGTGTCAAATCCTGGTAGGTGTACTGGTGCTAGGAATGGAAAAAAATGACAGTGTAGAATCCTCAAGACACAGAAACATTCCTACAATGGGACCAGGCCCAGGGGGAGGATGGCCACCCCTGTTGTAGAAAGTAGTAGTAGTCCACAAAAATCACAAAAATTGATGGGCCAAAAAAAAAAGCCATAAAGACAATACAGTGGACTATTGAGGCTAAGAAAGAAATTTATGTAGTGTTAAAATTTCCAGACAGAAAATGTACAAAAATATTGAGCGAAATTAGAGGAAAGAAAAATACTTGCACAAGGCAAACTGTCAGAAGCTTGAAATCAAAAGTTGTGTTCATTAATACAACAGACTTATGAAAAACATTATATAGTCCAAGAAACCTTGGGACATTTGGAAAAAGAAGCAATGGAGGAAGTGTAAAATCAAGCAACGGAGGAAGTCTAGGGATTTTTGAAAGGTATAAAAGGAAATATGGACACTGGAAAGAGAGATCTGATATCGTGCAATATTTATGCAAAGAAGAAAGCCAAACTGAAATTCATCAGTACAAAAAACAGCCCCAAAGATATTTGAAGAGAGATGCAGGCAAAGCCATCCAAATATGGAACATTTCACAGTAAAAAAAAATATATCACAAAGAGGGAATGTAGAACAGAAGGTTAGTAAAGTAGAAGTTAAAAAAAAATAAGTTACAGTTATGGAATACCTGTGAAGTGAAGGATTTGGTGTAGAAAGTCTAACATAGGTTTTATCACAGCATGATGGAACAACAAGTCCTCCAAGTAAGGAAAAACAGGAGGAGCAGGAGATATCTGAAGAAGACATATGGTGCACCTTGTTGCTGTAGCATAGACCAGATTCAGGCCTGCTGAATATAGCTTTGTTTGTATAACTTGAGCACTGATCCAGGCCATCTTTTTTTGGAGAAGGTTCCCCTGCACCCTAGTGGCAGGAGTGTGCAGTTAGAAATTGTTTGATTGAAGACTGCTGGAACAGGGCTCATTTTTGAGCTTTTTCCTGGTTAATTGGGTAACTTGTTTAAATCAGTTTGTTTTCTCTTGTTTTATGCATTGACTACAACTCTGATCTGAGATATATAACAATAAGTATCTTTTTTATGTGCATTTAAAGTGTTGTTTTGATTGTATCTGCTTTGTTTTCTGAAAAAAAAAAAATATATATATATATATATATATATATATATATATATATATATATATATATATATATATACATACTTGTTCCCCGGCTGTCTAAGCTAGTATAGTCCAGTTTTCAGGTTAGTGATGAATTCAGGGCTCTGTTACAAATATCTGTGTTTGCTCATACCCTAGGGGGATAGAAGGAAGTTTCTCTGTTCACCCGTGAGAGTGGGGAGCTGTGAGCAGCCTGTCTGTCCCTGGAGGAGTGGTTTCAGCCCTGAAATTAGTAGTTTATTGGCCATTTTGGGCTAATTTCTATCTCTTTCATTTCCCTGCTATAAAAAACGCATTTGCCCGGTTTTGCGCGCTGGGCAGCGCTGGTTAGCTAGGGTATAATTATTCTTGGATACACAAAGTTTCCTCTTTAATTTTTTCCTTGGAACTAGACAAACTTTTAACTTAAGCACGCAAGCCATTCATTTCTCAGCCTGGCACTTGCTTAAAACTCATAGCAAGCACTTATAAACCCTAGCACTAGACCCCCCCTATACTGTACAGAAGAACAAGGCTCTCTATTCGACCTTACCAGCCATTCAGTAAAACAGTTCACTGTACCTATCTAGGCATGTCCAAAGGGCAGTTTCAAGTGTACTCTCCAGTCCAACTAGTGAATCTGGACATTTTGAGGCAATGTTACAACTGCCTCATGTACACAGACAACCCTCTCCTCCTACCACCAAACACTAATACATGTGAGAGATGCAATTATACAGCCAAACTGGAGGCTAAGCTCTCTCAACCCAAGACTGGATCAGACAGTCAAGAGGAGAAGGAAAATACTTGCATCACACCACCAGTCTCACATAGACCCATTAACCAGCACTGGCAAAAAGCACACAAATAGATACTCGGAGGCTCTAAACAAAATCTGCAAAAGCAACAGAGACCTCCAAAGCAGACATCCAAGCAACATCCACCCCCAACCACAAAACATGAAACACATACTTCACAAAACCAGTGTGCCACGCAATCACAGCCCTTAAGGCAAAATAACATATCCAACATACTAGTAATAGGTGACTCTATAGTCAGGCACACTGACATCCCACTCACTAGGCTGAATAAGGAAAAGGTTACTGTTAGCTGTCTGTCGGGTGCCAGGATCCGCCACATAACACAAGCACTCAGGTCACTCCAGAACAAGTACAAATACAACTCTGTCATTGTGCATGTTGGTGTGAATGACCTGAGCCGTACCTCCCTGGACTACATGAAAAGAGACATGGAAGAGCTCTCTGATCACGTAGCCCAGGCCAGTATGACCCTGAGTAGCATCCTGCCCTCACCAAGAATGATACCACGGTATAAAGAAAAAATTATCGATTTCAACAATTGGCTAAGTTTCTGGTGTCATTCAAAGGTGATCCAGTGTCTGTCTGCCTGGGATGACATGCCCGACAAGCCACGCTGCTTCGCTAGAGATGGCTTGCACCTGTCATCCTTAGGCTTTTGAATACTGGCCAAGGCTCTTGCCACCCCCATAGTGCCTTTTTTAGGCAAGGCTCAATAAACAAACCCACCGCCATAAATAGCACAAGTAACAAAAAACTGAGGGTAATGCTACTCAATGCCAGAAGTCTAAACCTCAAAATGCATGCACTCGAGACACTCCTCAGTATGGAGAAAATTGATAAATGTGCAGTAACAGAAACCTGATTTAAGGCCCCAGAGAGCACCCCAGCACTACCAGTCTACAACTCATACCATACATTTCAGCTACAGAACCCGGACAGAAATACAAAAGGCGGGGGTGTATCCATATTCATCACCGATACCCACACCTCCAGGTTAGAGGCACAGCACGATGCTTCAGAGATCATCCACGTGCAACTAACAACGGGAAAACCTGCAATTCAAATTGTAGCTTGCTACAGATCACCCACCTTGTCCCAGGACCCCCATTCTGCGTTTCTGGAAACACTGGGAAACATAAAGGTCCTACCAAACACCCTAATACTGGGTGATTTCAATTACCCAAACAGTAACTGGGAGAACTATTCAAGTACTAACTCCCTTACCCAACATTTCCTAGAATTTATAAACTCAAATGCCCTGGATCAACTGGTTAACACTCCCACCAGAGGAGACAACATATTGGACCTGGTCATCACCAAGAGAGGACACCGGAGTTCAACCCCTCGCTGGTTAGATCTGACCATAAACAAATCACTTTGGATATCCACATTCCACTCCCACCCCTGGACAAGGAGACCACTGTGAAAAACTTTTCAAAAGCAAACTTCACGTTACTTAAGACAGAGGTGGAAAGTTTTGAAGCCCCCATGCTAAAGGATAACATTTTCCAAGCTGCAAAATCCTTTACTAATGCATTCTATGGGCACCTACAAGAATGCATGGATTGTGCTATCCCAAGCAAAACCAAGACTCACTCCTCCAAGAAAAGGAAACCAGTCTGATGGACCCCTGCCATAAACAAACTATACAATAGAAGGAGGAAACTAGTACAGAAAAAGAGTAAAATCCCAAGAAGGGAAGACATCCCTGATCAGTATCAGCAAGAAACTACTATCCCTCATAAAATCATGCAAGGCGAGCTTCAAAAGAAAAATTGCCAAGGACTCCAAAGATAACCACAAGGCATTCTTTAGCTATGTCAGGAATCTAAGTGGCAATGCTCAGATCTGCTCAGAGTTAGTGCAGAATGGCACAAAATACACTGAACCGACTGATATCTCCAACATCCTGGCAGACAGGTTCAGTGCAAACTTCACTCCCCTCTCGCCCCCAAAAGGGCCCATAACTATACCAGAAGAATGTAGTGCCCCTGAAATCACAGACACTCAGGTAAAACAGCCCTCTCCAAAGCCAAAAGCACAGCATCAATGGGACAGGATGGTGTCCCAGGCTGCATCCTACACAAGCGCAAAGATGAACTAACCCCTCACCTAAACACACTGTTCAAACTCAGCCTTTGCACAGACTACATACCCATAGAGTGGAGCACAGCAATGTTTATTCCACTCCACAAAGGTGGAGCCACAACAGACCCCGGGAACTATCACCCTATAAGCCTGACTAGCTTGGTCTGCAAGGCTAAGGAGCGCATCATTATGGAACTCTAACAGAGACAGTGGAGCTTGGTCTGCAAGGCTAAGGAGCACATCATTATGGAACTCTAACAGAGACATTGGGAACCTCCAAACACTGGACCCTACACAGTTCGGCTTAAGGGCAGATCATGCCTCCTAAACCTGGTGGACTTCTTTGAGACAGTTACCAAGGCTATAGACTAAGGAAATGTGGTACACACAGCCTACCTAGACCTTGCAAAGGCCTTCGACACCAGTCCCCGTTCTGGTATTATAGACAAGCTCACCAGCCTGAACATAAATGCCTACGTCACAAGATGGGTTGCCAACTGGCTCATGGACAGAGCCCACATGGTGAGAGTTGCGGGAGCTAGGTCCGACACTAAACCGGTTACAAGTGGAGTTCCTCAGGGCTCAGTCCCAGGACCCCTTCTGTTCGGCATATACTTCTCAGAGGTACAGGCAAGCACAAGAGGACTATGCCTGACCAAGTTCACAGAAGACTGCAAACTAGGGGCTATAATTGACTCCAGCTGACACAGACATCCTCCAAAAGGGTCTCACTGAGATGGATACCTGGTGTCAAAATCATGGCTTCAAGCTAAGTGCCAAAAAGTGCATAGTCATCCCCTTTGGAAAAAACAAAGTACCCACAAACTACCACATAGGTGGTAGTCCCCTAAATACGGAAGTCATAATAAGGGATCTGGGGACCCATCACATTGCCAAAGTGGTTAGAAAATCCTTCTATGTGGCCCACCTAATCACAAAAGGGTTCACATCCAGCTCAAAAGAGGTCATTGTGCCCCTCTACTCATCACTCACCAGACCCATCATAGAGTACAACACCCCATTTGGAATGTGCCTTACAAGACACCTGCAACAGCTGAAAAGACCACAGAAGTACTTCACCAAGAGGAACACTGGCCTCAAACAGATGCCCTATGCAGCTCGACTGAAGAAACTCCAGCTGTACTCGGTTGCATACTGCCTACTCAGAGGTGATCTCTGCCTGACATACAAGGCCATGTCCAACCCAGAATTGATGGACATGCTCCACCTAAAGAAAACCATATCCCCTCGAGCCACACACTCTAGGGATCTAAACCTCACCACAATAAATAGGACGTGCTGGAGGAATAGATTCCTGTCCCAGAGACTTCCCATGCTTTGGAACAAGATTCCGATCTACATTAGGCAGAGCTCCTCACTAACACTCTTCAAGAGAAACCTTGACGAGTGGATGGGAAACAGAAAGTTTACCCTGGGGATCACTTCTGCTGGACAGAGGCACAGGGAACTAATCTAAGCGGGCGGCGAAAGCCAACACATTCTGGCTAGGCTTATAAATGCCTTCGGGCAGATAGCCTAGTACCTACCTATGAACCTAAATGACGGAACCTGCTTTAGCAAGTCTCACAATATGAAGACTGAAAGGCCAAAACAAAACAGACTTAGATATACTAAGTCCGAGATGCCAGTTTCTCAGGATATTTCCTTTTCTTTGAGAATTAGTGATATCGGAGTTAGTATATATATGTTTGGGGTGTGTGAGGGTGCAGGGGGGCAACCCCCCTCCAAAAAAAAGTTTAAAGGGGAAGGGCGATGTTCAAAATTCACTTTTCTCCTGCAGTTTTGATCTCTTATTTGCATGTTGACACTTGGTATTTAGAGTGCCAGCATTTTAATAGGGAGCCAGAACAAATGAGCAAAATGTGGAATAATTACGAACAGTTCACCAGCAACTTCAGCTAAGAAGCTCACAGGCTGGTTAAATGTGTTACTTTGTGCTTATAAAAATGTTTTTGATGAATTAATATCAATCACATCAATTTAACAATAAAAACAGTTAACAAAAAAATAGGTGCACTCTATAGACTTAAACAATTTCTCACACCAGAGACTAGGATATCCTTAGCTCAAACACATCTCATCTCAACACTACTGTATGCCTCTCCAACCTTTATTAACCTATCAAAAACAAACCTATCAAAACTAGCCTCATCCTACCACAACATTGTCAGACTCATCATTGTTTAAATCTCAGACAGCTAGGTTGGCTTGAACTACAAAATCTCATTCTACTCCAACAACTGACTATTACCCACAGGATACTCCACTAGTAGCCACATGTAAATCTCAGAACAAAGCAGGTGACTCCACTGGAAAGCTCACTTGTGAACTTACTACCTTGACCTCAACACCCCATCTTTCCACCTCTTTTCCAAACACCTCTATCTGCACTGTACAAACTCTAAGCAGTACATCTCCTTCTCTAGTACTCTCTCACTCCTCCTCTTCTCTTGTCTCCTTCCACCACCACCTCACTCCAATTCCTCTTTTCTTTTTTTTTTTGACTCTGACTAGCTTGTGCTTTCTCTTCTTTCTATTTTTTTACTATATTAACTACTTACTTTTTAAAAATTTTTACCCCTAAAAAAAAAAAAAAAAAAAAAAAAAATTTTTTTTTTTTCTTTATTATAATACTGCTCTCATTGCTTGTGTGTTTTGTTACACTAATTGCTTTTCTGTTGTTCTGTATTCTAATTAGTTACTAACTCCTGCTTAGTAGTTTTAGTTAAACTGTTTTTATATTTTTTTTCGTTTTTGTTTTTTACCATAGACTGTTACAGTGGAGCTTTTCTCCTCGGGCCTCTACTGAAAATGGACATGTATCCAGTTAGACTAGCCCGGTCAACAAATGTAAAATAAATAAATAAAATAAATAAATAAATATAATTTACTATTTAACATGGGGATCAGTTAAAAAAATCTTAACACTGAATATGTGACATATCCTTTTAATGTGGAACTGTGAGGAACATGGAATTTTTAAGACATGGCATGAGGAATGTTCTTTGTAGGTACGCCACAAAATACTAAGTAAAATGTGGCTGTATGCAAAAAAGACTCCTCCCTTAAACACCAAAGAGTGAATACTAGCAGAGAAAGCATAAATCCACATATTGTTTTTTTTCCTAAATGAAAAAAGAGAAGGTGTGGGTTCTCTGATTACTGCAACACTTTAGTTAAGAGGAGTGTCTCACTGATTTGTACTATCTTACTTCAAGCAGGGCTGCAACGTTCATAATAAAACTGGTACCATATCAGCCCACCCATATGTTCTGGCTCCATACTCAAGTTCATATATCTAGAATAGAGGTGCTTATAAGTTAGTTCATCAGACTAAGGCTTAAGGCCTATGGATACCTTATACATAGAGACAAAAGAGATGTTGCTCCAGTAATGATTTACTCACTAGTGAGTGAACCTCTGTATGCCACATTACGCAAATCCCATATTTCTCAAAATACAGCTGTGTAAGTAAACTTACCATAACAGTAGATGTTGAATGATCACCACTGCTGTAGCCTTAGCTATATGGGTTAGATCCTGACAACGATATAATAGCTAGCCAGCTTGCAAAGTTTCAGGGCATCTTCCATGCACACAAACTATATCGTCTTAAGCTGAGCTGACTAAACAGGCAGGTTTGGGCAGCAAGCTCTTCAGAGCTTTCATGACAACAGAGAGAGGGAAGCTGAGCCCTGAAACCATGCTAGAAACAACAAAAAATTAGTACTCATACCCTGGCATAAACAACACACCAAAAAACAAGGGGGATGGATAGATGAAGCAACTATTGCAGCAGTGATCCTTTGAACATCTACTATTACAGTGTTTACTTACACAACTGTACAATGTTCATCATATTAATCACTGTTGCAGCAGCATTAATTATATGGCTAGACTACTGTAACTTACTACATTTGGGAGGCAGAAGGGGAATGGTCCAGTGGTACCTGGAGAATGATCCTAGAAAAGCCTGACCTAGACCTAGAAAAGGAATCAAGCTTGTAATGCCTTGCAAATGTATGTATAGAGGACCAAGTTACAGCTTCTAGAATACTTCTAGAATCCAACCCTTTACAAAAAGCCATAGATAAAACCAAGACCCTGGTAGAGTGGCCTTGACCCTTCCTGGAACAGTTTTTCTTTGAGTATAACAAAAGGGGCACCCATTTGGAAATGGTCTGTTTTGACACACATAGTTCCTTCTTACCTTTACAAGAAATGAACAACTGGTCCAAAGAACTGAAAGATTTAGTTCTGTCAGGATAGTACTTGTGTTGTATGTGGACATTTAAAGTATGTACTATCCTTTCCACCTCATTTTTAGGTTCAGGAAAGAAAATGGGGAGATGGATAGTTTAGCTTAAAGTAAACTCAGATACCACATTAGGCATAAAAGGATTAAGTCTCAAAGAAACCATGTCTCTGTGGGAAATTAAATAGGGTTTGACGCATCATAAGAGCATGCAACTCAGATACTCTTCGTGCAGAGGTAAGAGCCACCAATAAAACAACTTTCTATGTTAAGAACCTCAAGTCAGCCAGATTAGCTGATTTAAATGGAGCAAGTATTAGCTTCTCTAACACAAAATTAAGATCCTAAGGAGGCGTCACCAGTTTTTTTGGAGGCTTCTTCTGCAAATCTCCTTTCAAAAATATTTTGACATGAGGATGCATTGAAAGACAAGGATCCATAGGGAGACATGCTGAAATATCTGATAAATTAACCTTGATGGAGAAGTAAGAAAGGCCATAGGATAGCTCACACAAATATTGTGAGACCAGAAAACAAGCCTTGAATGGGTGCTAGTTATGTTGTTGTATAACCTAACTGGAAAACCTTTTCCATTTGCCAATATATGATTTTCCAGTAGCAGGTTTTCTTATCTACTGCTGCATGTCCTCAGTAAACAGGTGCCTTGAAGCTGATTGGGGTCAGGGTGTATCAAACTGTCCTGAGCTTGTGTTAGTAAATCCATTCTGTGAAGAAGCTTGTGGTAATTGCTACTGCCCATTTCCAAAAGAAGGGAGAACCACTGTTGCCTGGGCCAGAAGGTAGTCACCACAATGATCTTGGGGGATTCCTTTTGAGTCTTCAGAAGTACCCTATATATCAGTGGAAAATGTAAAAAGCAAACAGTAACATTCCTATTCAAGGAAAGGAAAAAGCATCTCTGTCTTCCAGGCTTTCTTGCAGTGAGTCCTGGAGCAGAATCTTGCCAGATGATTGTTCAGAGAGGACGCAAATAGGCGTGCTTGAGGAACTCCTCACAGATGGATCAAATCTTGGAAGACTCCCCTGATTTAGTTTCTATTTGTGAGGCTCTGCCCTTGTCCTGCTTAGCTTGTCTGCCACACAGTTTTTCTCTGACAGGATGTAGGATGCCTGTAGAGTGAAACTGAGCTGTGTAGCTATATCCCATGCTAACAAAATTCATCTGAAAAGGGAGTACCACATAGTTTTACCTTGATTGTTGATTTACCACATGACTTTGTTATTGTCTGTTAACAACTTGAAGAGGTCTTTGGAACCAGAGATGATTCAGAGAATTGAGTACACTGATCAGGACAAAAAAAGAAGTTATGTACTCACCATAACGTTCCATGTGAGTTGTTTATCTCACCTTTATTCTCACTGATGGGTTCGGAGACGATCCTTGGCTCCGACACAGCCGTTAGCAAAGCTCAAGGTTTGCCAGTAGCTCGAGACCAAGCCCCTTATCCCATGATGCACTGCTGGAATTACCTCAGATCTTGTTTGCTGCGTGTATATATACTCCTGTAAGGGGTGTAGTCCCCAAAAAGGAAGAAGAAGTATTGAACAACCAGGACGATACTAGCCTCTAGGTCAACTGTCAGCCAGGAGGGGGATAGAGGGAGGGACGTGAGAATAAAGGCGAGATAAACAAGTGACATGGAACGTTATGGTGAGTACATAACTTCTTTATGTGAAGTTGTTGAATCTCGCCGTTTATTCTCACTGATGAGTAGTGTCCCTAGCACTCACAATCCTGGGTGGCTCACGGGAGTACATTTTTCAGGACCGTAGAACCAAACGAAGACCTGTCCCTGGAAGCCTTATCCACTTTGTAATGAGTGATAAAAGTATGAGGCTTAGACCAAGTGGCTGCAGCACAAATGTTATCAAGGAGCAATTTGGCTTGAAAAGCAGAAGATGTAGAAATGGCTCTGGTTGAATGAGCCTTTACTTTGTGTGGCAAGGGTTTGTTAGCAGTTGCATGAACAAATAAAATACAATCCGATAACCATTTTGAAAGGGTTGTTTTAGCCACTGGTCTACCTTTTCTGACCTCCAAAAAGGATACAAAAAGTTGATCTGATTTCCTAATATCCTTAGTTCTATCAAGATAAAATCTGAGCTGTCTGTGCATGTCAAGTTTGTGCAGCATGTATTCTAATTTGTTGGAATGGTTGGGAAAAAAGACTGGCAACTCAATGACCTGATTGATATTAGACTCAGAACAGATTTTAGGCAAAAAGTAAGGGTTTGTTCTGACAGATACTCTATCAGCATGGAAAATCATATAAGGAGGTCTGATCGATAATGCTTGAAGTTCTGACACTCGGCGGGCAGAAGTAATGGCCACTAGAAAAATAGTTTCCCAGGAGAAAAGTTTGAGATCACAAGATGATGCTGGTTCGAAGGGGGGAAGAATTATTTGAGATAGCATAAAATTCAAATTCCAGGGAGAATAAGGGGTTTTGACAGGAGACCTCATGTGTAAAACACCTTTGAGAAAAACGTTAGATAACTTATGGGCTATATTTAACCCATCCAATCCAAGGTGGAAATTAGATATGGAGGCTAACTGAACCTGAACTGTGGCAGCTGCTGCTCCTTCCTTAAAAATCATTGTCAAAAACTCTAAAATGGATGACAAAGGAGCTCGGAAAGGGTCAATTTTTTGTATACTGGCCCAAATGGAGAACCTTTTCCATTTACTGTGATATAGTTTTCTGGTGGATGGCTTATGAGAAGACAATAGAATTTGTCTTGTGTCATCTGAGAGTGAATGAAGCCTGGCTATTTGTGGAAGTGGATCATCCAAGCAGTCAGCTTTAGAGACTGCAGTGAAGGATGGAGGTCCCCTGACGGGTGTGTCAGGAGGTCTAGAACTGGGTGCAGGATCCATGGATCCTCCAGCAGATGATGGTGAAGAAAAGGGAACCAAATCTGTCGAGGCCAATGGGGGGCTATAAGAATAACAGTCCTTCCCAGCGACTTTCCTTTCTGTAAAAACCTGGGTATCAATGGAATTGGAGGGAATGAATATAGGAGACCCAGAGGCCAATTGTGTACAAGTGCGTCTCTCGGGGGATGTCCCGGAGGTGGTATTAGGCAAAGTAGCTTCTGCATTTGGTATTGATGTAACTGGCAAAGAGGTCGCAGCAAGGCTGGCCCCATTTGCGGAAAATCATGTCCGCAACGTGTTGGTTGAGAGACCACTCGTAAGGCAACAGGATTGCCCTGCTCAGCTTGTCCGCTATCACATTGCATTTTCCTGGGATGTGCGTTGCTAACAGAAAGCACTGGGATGGCACAGCCCATTGCTATACTCTGAAGGCTTCTCGACAAAGGGGGTGAGACTTGGTTCCGCCCTGTTTGTTCAAGTACTAGTCCACTGACATGTTGTCTGTCTGAATCTCAATTGTCCCTAGAGGAAGAGAGTCCTGAAAGTACTGCAACGCCAGAAGTACTGCTCTCAACTCCAGAACATTGATATGCAGATGTGACTCTTGATCCGTCCATGTGCCTTGGGCAGTCTTTCCCTGAAAATGCCCCTCCACCCTATCAGGGAAGCGTCCGTGGTCACCATGGCTACTGGGGGGGAGCACAAAGGGTCATCCTATTGTGACATGAAGAGACGTCAATCACCACCGAAGGTCCCCCTTGCAAGAGTTTGTGATGAGAATCATATGGTTCATTGGCAATTTCTGGTAAGACCATTGAATGAACAGGAGCCTTTGAAGAATTCACATATGCATCCTTGCGAGTGGAATGGCTAGAATTGCTGCCGCCATCAAACCTAGTACCTTCAAGACCTCTGCGGCTGTAGCTCTGTTCTTCGACACCAATGAGTTGACGTGTTGGCGAAGAAGTGAGACCCATTTGACTGGAAGACGTAGAGTGGTGGTTGAGGTATCTAACTCTGCTCCTATAAAGACTGTATGCTGCGATAGTGACAAGGCAGACTTTTCAAAGTTGACTGTAATGCCTAAGTGGTTGCAGAGTGTCAGAGTAGATTCTGTTGCCTGAATCAATTGATGCCTGGTGGTGGCAGCAAGGAGCCGATCATCTAGGTATGGAAACACCTGGAATCCTGGACGCTTCAGGTGAGCTGTGATCACTGCCATGCATTTGGTGAACACTCTAGGGCTGTAGTGAGACCAAAGGGCAGGGCTTGAAACTGGTAGTGATTGGCTCCCAGCCGGAAACGCAGGTGATCTCTGGAGTGTCTGTCCATCTTTATGTGGTAGTACTCGTCCTTGAGATCAATGGAGCACATCCAATCGCCTTTCGTAAAAAAGGAAGAATGGCCTGAAGCGTGACCATTTGGAACTTCTCTTTTTTTACAAACTGGTTGAGTCTGCTGAGGTCCAAGATAGGTCTCCAGTCCCCTGTTTTCTTTGGAACCAAAAAGAATCTTGAGTAAGTTCCATATCCTGCAAAGACAAGCGACCCTCAACTGCCGCCAGAGCCCATCAGCCAGGTCTCCTTTCAGGAGTGCTGGTAGGGCTGACCAGAGAACTGGTCTCTGTCACCCTGCTGTTGCGGACCCCCCTGCCGCGCGGGCGGCACCTTCCATTATAACCCCCTCCTCTGCCTCTAGAGGGGGTTTTGCCATGTGTGTCCTGAAAGGCTCCCTGTGCTTTTCGGAACCACATCTTTCCGCCCTTAGAGCCCTTGGGATAGGGCCGAGTAGGGGGTAGATAAACGGACTCCGAAGGCAGATAGAGTCTTGCCGTCCTGCTCACACCTGGTTAGAGTTTCCTTTACCTTGGGCCCAAACAGGGATGAGCCATTAAATGGGGTGTTGATAAAGGAAGCCTTGAAATGCTCCGCAAAGGAACAGAGATGCATCCAGGCTTGTCTACGCAGAGCAATGCCTGAACTAGCGGCTCTACTCAAACCATCAGCTGCATAACATATGAGACGCATGGACAAGTTCACAATCGAGTTTAGGATAGCGAGCTGGGTGTTGACTTTGTTGGCAACCCCTGCAGCTACCTTACCCTGGAGAGTATCTACTAGCTCTTTCAGGAGATCTCTTTGTAATCTTGTAAAATGGGTTAAATAGTTCAGTGATCGAAGGTAAAAAGTCGCTGAACTAAACACGCATTTCCCATATCTATCCATGATCCTGAAATCTCTGTTAGGAGGATGGATAGATGACGTCTCAGATGTTTCCTTTTAGGTGGCTGCCGCCACCACCATGGCATCAACAGGCACTCCCTTAGTCAAAAAAGCTTTGTCCACTGGGGCAGAGATTAACTTATTTGGCTTCCAAGGGACAGGTTCCATGGCCCTGGAGACTCCCACTCCTTACAAGAGATCAGCTCCATGAGCTCATCGTAAGGCGGAGACACCCAAGAGGTGGAAGATTGAGACCTGAAAGCCTTCAAGAGCACTGACTCATCTTCAGTAGGGCTTTTGGACTGTGAACCACCCCTCTGATTAAGGATCTCTAATATCTCCGCAAATGAGATATACTCAGAGGGGGATTGAGGGGACCCTTCTGACTCATCCAAGTCAGTATCAGATGTCAAAGACTCCTGTGGGGAGTCCAAGTGCCTCCTCTTGCACAGTCTCTTCCTGGGTACCTCCTCAGTGGGGGCTTCTGGGGAGGTCTCAGAAGAGCAGGGGCGCCCTCTGGGGCTACTTAAGGCTCAGGGTCTCTACTCTTGGGATGACTGGTAGAAGCAGGAGCAGACACAGGCGTCTGAGGGGAGGAGAAAGCCAGACCTGATGCTGATGATGCCTTTGGAGACAGGACTCTCCTCATGGCATCGAAGGCACCATGGCTCCAATGAGAAGGGGTAGACTGATCCGAAGGGACCATCCAATCCTCCCGCACCGAGGCCATGGGCTCCGAGCCCGAGGTAGGAGCCATGCTCATCCAAGCCGAAGCTCTGAGAGGAAGAGTCGGCACCGACAAATCGGTATGACTATCCTCTCCGGACCCGACAGGAGAGTGTCGGCTCTTAGAGTCCCCGGTCAGTGTTGAGGACGTCCGAGTAAATGGGACCGATAACACCGGAGCAGGTCTCAGCTCTACAGGCTCAACAACTTTCAGGTCGGGCTCCTCTGGCTCCGAAAGTCCAGTACGGCTCAGAGGAGGAGCAGTCAAGTCCGGGTTAATGGTCTTCGGTCCCGATGAAGGCATCAGAGCTGACAACAATTTGGCAAGGCCTGGTGCCCGTAAAAGCTTCTGCACCAACCAGTCCATATCCAGATCTGAGAGGCTGACAGAAAACTTTGAGGAGTGTGCCGAGGGTGCTGATTGGAGCAGAGGAGATGAGGGAATCTCAGAAACCGGCTCCAAAGCTGAGAGCTGGCTCTGAACAGAAGGGACACTCAGTTTCGAGGGCAGTGGAACTGATGACCCTACACCCTCCATTTTTTTAGCCTTTTTCGATACTTTGGAGTCACCTGAAGTCTTAGATGACTTAGATTTACTAGCACCATCCTGGTCACCCAGTGCTTCCAAGAAGGAGTGCTGAAATAAACCCCTATCCACCAATTTCCTCCTCCTCTCTAAAAGTACCCTGGAAGAGAAGGAGTGACAGATGCTACAAGAATCTTGGAGGTGTAATGTCCCCAGACAATAAACACACTGAACGGGCCTGTCAGTGACTGACATTTTTTGTCCACAATCCGGACATTTTTTGAAGCCAGATTTAGGATGTGGCTTCTCTTTCTTATCAGACATCTCTTTCTAAATCTAGACAAATTTAAACAATGGAAAAAAAAACACACTCAAAAAAGTATCTAAATAACTACTGACTAAGATAGTTAAATACAAGGCCAACTACTAGGCCAACTCTATAGAAAAAAACAAGCCAACACAGAGCACTTATCTAAATCTAAGTCTAAATCTATATATATCTATATATATAAACTATCCTAACAAGAAAGTCAAGAAAAAGTTTTTAAAACTTGCAAATAGACGAATCTATCCAATAAACTTGGTACGAGCTATCTGGAACACCGAGATCTGTGCCATGGCAAACTAGATCTGGGGTAATTCCAGCAGTGCATCATGGGATAAGAGGTTTGGTCTCGAGCTACTGGGAAACCTTGAGCTTTGCTAACGGCCATGTTGGAGCCGAGGATCGGCTCCGAACCCTTCAGTGAGAATAAACGGCGAGATTTAACAACTTCACATAATTTATTCTACAGTTATGTACTTGCATCTGTCCTTGGTGTCACACACACCTTGCAGTGTTATCACTCCTGAAACTACTCCCCAAGCAAAGTATTAGATGTCTCTGGTGACTGACTGCTTTTGAGCAGAGAGGAAGAAGGGGAGGTCTTGGTTTAGGGAAATATGCTGTCGATAGTAAGAGATTTCTATTCTGAAGTCCCAACACTGGGATTTGAAAAGACGATGAATGTTGGTGCTGGGACCAAAGATACTTCAGGTACCATTGTATCTTTCTCATGTGAAATCTTGCCAGGGTTGTCATAAGAATTGTAGATACCATGAGACTCAAAGCCATGAGGTATTCCACTGCAGTGACCACAGTTTGAGTGGAAAATATTAGAAACAAATCTAGATATGCATCTATTTTTCCTAAGGAAGAAAAGCTCTTTGAACAGAGGTGTCAAGCTGACACCCCAAAAACACACTCCTGTATGAAGGAGTCAAGAAAGACATTTAAATTTTCTCTTGGAATCTCACTTCATGTCTTTCACCCAAGTGAGAGCTGTCTGCCATTTTAAAAAAGGCATGCTGCAAAGATAATTAAGTTGTCTAAATATGAAAAAAATCTGGATACCCTGTAGTTTGCAATGAGCAATAAGTGGAGCTAGACACTTTGTGAACACTCTTGGTGCAGTGGATAGTTCTAAGCAAAAGGAAAAGAACTGATATTGTGATCCAGGCACACAAAACTTGAAGAAACACGAAGTCTGGATGAATAGAAATGTGATAAACATATTTTAAATCTAGTGTTAGCAGGAAACTTGAATGAAGATGAAGAGGTAACATTTTGAACTTCAGCATTATCACAAACAAGTTTAAAAAAGATCCAGAACTGGTCGCCAAGCATTTTCTTTCCTTGGCACTAAAATAGGGTTGAATAAAAACATCTCCCTACCTGGAAAAGAGAAATTGGTTCCATCACTCCCTGGAGCAGCATGTTTGGGAGGACAGGAAGAAATAAAAGAGTCTGTTCTGGTGGATGAGGAATTACCCTCTGAAAGGAAGGACTTCATTCCATTGCCATCTGTAACCTTGAAGAATGATGCTCAGAACCCATTTGTCTAAAACTATCCATTTCCAAGGAAAAAAAGTGGAGATTCAGACTTTCTGAAAGGGAAAGGGACTGCCAGAGTGGGCGGGTGGCAGGGCAAGGTCCTTCAAATAGTCATTTAGACTTGTTGGACGGTCCTTGTTTTTTTTTTTTTTTGGGGGGGGGTTCTGAATTATTTATGGAACCCCATTACCATTTCTTCTTAAACATCTGTTACCTGCATTATGCTAAGACTATTTTTTTTTGCCAACAATAAATGAAGGTGTGACATCCCTCCTCGGAGCCAGTGATCAATGACCCTCAAATCCTCAGCACTGACACTGGTGGGGAACATTCACGGTGAGAAAAATAGACACAGAGTATTTTCAGATGCAGTCCTCTGCACCAAGTACAATTTCCCTTAAGAGCACACAGGGAATGCATGCTCCAGTTCAGAGGCTGGGCTTTCTCTCCAGGCCCCAAAGAAGACTCCTAACTGACCACTATAGAGCTGAGTCCTTAGCTGGGTGTTCTAAGCCAAGTCATTCACCACACTCTCTGTGAAATCAGTGCTCACAGTGTCCTATTCAAAGTATCTCTCACAAATACACTGAGTCTGAGATTTGATTTTCACACAGACACACACAGACACACACACACAGACACACACACACACACACACTTCTGGAAAAGGCTGGCACAGCTTACCCACTCTGGCACCTCCATCCAGACTATAAGCTAGATTTACTGCCCCCAGAACACCTGAAGCCAGCTACTTTAAGGCTCTTACCAGGGTACTCAATTACACTTAGTAAAATTAATACATATACAAATGGCGGTGGTGGTGCTGCGGTAGCATTGTTGCCTCACAGTAAGACGCTGTCCGGTTCGATTCTCAGCTAGAGCGTCTTCTGCGTGGAGACATGCGTGAATGGGCATACCTTTGTTGAAGGTTGTGCTTCAGGGCTGGTAACTCGGCATGTAAAAATCAACTACCAATCATTAGCGGACCGGAGTTCCGCTGTGGCGACCCCTAACCGGGAAAAGCCGAAAGACACAAACAAACAAAACAAATGGTAGTGTTTACCCAAACAGAAGCAGCAACACTTTCAGGAATGTGGAGCCACAGTGCCACTAAATAAATGCAAGCACTCTCAAAGGTTAAATAGTTTGTAAAAGACATTCCCCGGGATTCATGAAGCTCGGCGCAAGGCCGGTGTAAGGCCTGCGCCGGCGGTGCAGTGAATAGTCGGCGTAGTAGCGCCATATGCATAGTAATGAGAGCGCGCCACAACCACAGACACGTGCGTAGTGTACGTGAGCGAGCCCAAGTAGACGTGAGTAGCG